>NW_026891309.1:0-41376 GCF_015708825.2 Lethenteron reissneri | reverse complement strand
CGATTCTGCACTTGAATCTTCGTCTTCAAATATTACTTCCACTTCTTGACATTCCACCTTCACCTCTTCATATTTCACCTCGATACCTTTAAAAGTGTCCAAGCTGGGATTTTCTTCCAGTTCTTGTTTCTCGAGGGATGGGCTCATTGCAGCACTTTGACTTTCACAAGCTGATTTCAGACTCCACTCCTGGTGGATATTCTGATGCTTGTGTGTTCTCTGGTGGACTTGAAGATTGGAAGAATTTGAAAACGTCTTCCCGCACAGAATGCACTTGTAGGGTTTCTCTCCTGTGTGTGTTCTCTGGTGTGTTACAAGAGCAGTTGACTGTGTAAATGCCTTCCCACACACACTGCACTTGAAGGGTTTCTCTCCTGTGTGTATTCTCTGGTGTCTTTTAAGAACAGATGACTGTGAAAATGCCTTCCCACACACACTGCACTTGAAGGGTTTATCTCCTGTGTGAGTTCTCTGGTGTCTTTTAAGAACAGATGACTGTGAAAATGCCTTCCCACATACACTGCACTCAAAGGGTTTCTCTCCCGTGTGTGTTCTCTGGTGTATTACGAGAAGATGGAAAACAGAAAACGCCTTCCCGCACAGAGTACACTTGAAGGGTTTCTCTCCTGTATGTGTTCTCTGGTGTCTTTTAAGAGAAGATCGCCATGCAAATGCCTCGTCACACACAGTGCACTTGAAGGGTTTCTCTCCCGTGTGTGTTCTCTGGTGTCTTGTAAGGACTGATGGCCATGCAAACGCCATCCCACACACAGTGCACTTTAATGGTTTCTCTCCTGTTTGTGTTCTCTGGTGCTGTGTCAAATTTACAGTCTGATCTGTGCTGTATCCACGCTGGTCGCATTGTTGACTTGTCGTATCGACCTGCGCTGAGCGTCTTTGCTCCATCAGACCAAGCGACAGCTGCAGACAGAAAAGAATATCCACTCCATCTACACGTCAGTATCGAGACACAGAGGAATGCAAAAACACAGTCACACGTGACTTACACATCTAGACTCATTCACATATTCATGATGCAGTGAAAACGTTTCCCAAGTTTATCACACGGGCTGTTATTGCACACGACGAGAGGGCAAATGGTCATAAATGTGCCTGGAAGCCCTCGTATCTCCGTGGTGAGATGTTAACTACCTCACCTGGTGTACAGGAAGTCGTGGGTTCGATCCCGGCCCTGCTGCTGCTGCTGTATATTTGGAGTTTGCGTGTCTCTCTCTCTCTCTCCGTGGTGAGATGTTGACTACCTCACCTGGTGTACAGGAAGTCGTGGGTTCGATCCCGACCCTGACGCCTGCTGCTGCTGTATATTTGGAGTTTGCGTGTCTCTCTCTCTCTCTCCATGGTGAGATGTTAACTACCTCGCCTGGTATACAGGAAGTCGTGGGTTCGATCCCGACCCTGACGCCTGCTGCTGCTGCTGCTGTATATTTGGAGTTTGCGTGTCTCTCTCTCCGTGGTCGCGTGGATTTTCCTCCGAATCTCCCGGGTTTCCCCTCCACATTTAGAGTCAACATCAGCACGCGTGCAGCGTCTTTGACCGATACACATTTCCACACGTAGTCTTGGTTCTTTCGGTAAAGTTGCGTAGATAGGAAATAACAGTAATAGATAATAGAATTAAATTAATAAAGACCGCTTGTGTTGCGATCGAAACGTCGTGGTTTTTATATATTTACAATTTTGTTTATTTTGATTAATTTTATTAACCGTTATTTTTATTTAATTTTCTATCCACGTGACTTTACCGAAAGAACCAAGAATATTAATTGCTGCAGTTACGAAAGTTTTAAGTCAAAACACTGACACACGCGTTGACAAACCCCACCTTGTGTTGTGGGCATGTCGCCCACAACACAAGGTGTATCGCAGCTCAAGCGGGCTTGGCCTGGTAAAAAAAAGAAAAAAAAACTGCGTTAATATTTACAATAAACCAAAGTTACAAAGTAGTGAAGACAAATTAAACATAAGCGAGAGAATTAAAGCAAACGCAACCAGGCGAGGGCAGGAGGCAAGGCCCCGCGTGTCTAGGCCCCGCGTTGTAAAGTTCCAACTTGGACATCGATTCACAAGCTGCTGCTGCTCTATTGACGTCCCTACGAGAGAGAGCGCGAGGCTCTAGCTGGGTAAACAACAACAACCACAACAACAACCACAACAACCACAACAACAACGATGAGAATTTCTCACCTCACTGCACGCGCGAGGCGACAGCTTCCTGTCACCTCGTGACGTCACGCGGTAGTAGGTGACATGACGTCACTTCCTGGGCACAAGACACGCCCCTCCCACAACGAGCGGCTCTGTAACTAAATATGAATAAATTATGTTAATGAGACCGTCGCAATAACCTCGTGACGTCTTTAACGAACTCTTTCTGTTAATGAGCCGCCCGTCCCTGGGCGTGGCTTTGCCCAAATAAGGATTGGCAACTGGAGCGACGTCTGCAGTGACCGAGGCGGAGGTGACGTCACGTTCAAGAGCGCGGGGGACGGGAGTGACATCCTTGGCGACATGACGTCACTAGCGAGGTACACCTCCCTGGCGTTTCACGCGGATGACGTAATGCTGAGTGGTGACGTCACCGAGCGGGGTTGAGTTTAAGTTGATTTAGATCCATTTTCATTGCTCCATCTCTTGAACAGAGACCCCTTGGGTGTGTGTACACTGTGTGTGTGTGTGTACACTGTGTGTGTGTGTACACTGTGTGTGTGTACACTGTGTGTGTACACTGTGTGTGTACACTGTGTGTGTGTACACTGTGTGTGTGTACACTGTGTGTGTGTACATTGTGTGAACATTGTGTGTGTGTACACAGTGTGTGTGTACACTGTGTGTGTGTACACTGTGTGTGTGTACAGTGTGTTTGTGTGTACACTGTGTGTGTGTGTGTACACTGTGTGTGTGTACTGTGTGTACACTGTGTGTGTGTACACTGTGTGTGTACACTGTGTGTGTGTACACTGTGTGTGTGTACACTGTGTGTGTAGACTGTGTGTGTACACTGTGTGTGTGTACACTGTGTGTGTACACTGTGTGTGTACACTGTGTGTGTGTGTACACTGTGTGTGTGCACTGTGTGTACACAATGCACAGTGTACACACTGTGTGTGTACACAATGCACAGTGTACACACACTGTGTGTACACGGTGTGTGTGCATTGTGTACGTACAGTGTGTGTTACATGTATGCACACAATCAGACAAGTATTCATTCTAAATTATTGACAGGCATATGCACAAAATTGAATTACTGCAGTGAAATATACTGCATCAGATAACATCTTATTCTCTGGTTCTTTCAGTAAAGTCTCGTAGAACGAAATTTTATAGAATACGACGTTTCGATTGGAACACAAGCAACCATCATCAGGTACAACACGTGAATGAAAACACAAACATAGTGAACTTAGAAATATAATGCAACACAACACAAGTCAGCCAACACAACAGTCAACACCCTACCTGGTTGATTACGTTCTTCCAAAATTGAACAATTTAGTTTAGATAACATCTTATTAACAAGGAGCTATTTCAAGAATGCACCCTCTACTGAACAGTGGATGTGAAACACACAATTGTGCAATTCAAAACGAGTAGGCCTTTGCATGTTGGCGTCTGGGTCAAAAATTTAGCAAATTCTAAACATTACCTACAAACGACACAGCTGAGATGACAGATCAATCATCGCCCCCTACCGACAGGCTCTTGACAATATTCAGGCCGGTGCAGGGCCTCCACCTTGTGCCACACAGGGGCAGCTGCTACTTGGGGTGCTCTTGTTTGAGACGAGATACGACACAAAACTCCGTATTGCTGAGCGGATTAAGTTAGCACTATGTAAAAGCAATTATTATAACATAGTGCATGCTTGGGAGCTTATTGGCTCTCGCTCCTGGTTAGAGATCTACCAACACACAGGTCCACAAAGACTGGCCGCTCTTACCCTGCAGGTTGAACCTAGGAATTGAGTGTTCAACTTCACATTCTTGTCATTAAAGGCCTGTGACAAGGGTGCATCTATTGGAGCGACATCGTCTCAGGCTTACACATCTACCGGGTCTCCATTTGACTTTGTATTGTCTAGGAAGTCCACCCACACCTCCACCTCCACAAACTGCTGGGAGTTGCCTCGCTCTGCCTCAGTCAGAATTCTCCTCCTGCTTCACGTTGCCTCCATCGATGTGAAGGTCACATTCTGGACTTTAATCATCTTCACATTTTACCTTCACTTCTTCACTCTTCACCATCACCTCTTCATATTCCACCTTCACCTCTTCATATTTCACCTCGATAGCTTTAAAATTGTCCAAGCTGGGATTTTCTTCTGGTTCTTGTTTCACGAGGGATGGGCTCATTGCGACACTTTCACTTTCACAAGCTGATTTCAGACTCCACTCCTGGTGGATCTTGTGATGCTTGTGTGTTCTCTGGTGTACATGAAGATTTGATGACTGTGCAAACGCCTTCCCGCACGGAGTGCACTTGAAGGGTTTCTCTCCCGTGTGAGTTCTCTGGTGTATTACAAGAGTAGATGACTTTGCAAACGCCTTCCCACACACACTGCACTTGAAGGGTTTCTCTCGCGTGTGTGTTCTCTGGTGTTTTACAAGAGAAGATGACTCTGCAAACGCCTTCCCACACACACTGCACTTGAAGGGTTTCTCTCCCGTGTGTGTTCTCTGGTGTTTTACAAGAGAAGATGACTCTGCAAACGTCTTCCCACACACACTGCACTTGAAGGGTTTCTCTCCCGTGTGTGTTCTCTGGTGTTTTACAAGAGTAGATGACTGTGCAAACGCCTTCCCACACACACTGCACTTGAAGGGTTTCTCTCCCGTGTGTGTTCTCTGGTGTTCTACAAGATTTGATGACTGTGCAAACGCCTTCCCACACACACTGCACTTGAAGGGTTTCTCTCCCGTGTGAGTTCTCTGGTGCCGTGTCAAATTTGCAGTATGATCCGTGCTGTATGCACACCGGTCGCATTGTTGCCTTGTCGCACCGAGCCGCGCCGAGTGCCTTTGCTCCATCAGACCAATTCTGCAGAGGAAGCGACACCATCTACACGTCAGTATTGAGGCACAGCGGAATGCATATACACAGTGACACGTGACTTACACGTCTATACTTATTCATAGATATTCATGATGCAGTGAAAAAGTTTCCCCAAATTCATCACACGGGCTGTTATGGCACACAATGAGAGGGTGAATGGTCATAAATATGCCTGGAAGCCCTCGTATCTTCAAAATGAATGGGAACCCAAAACTCCGAGCACACAATTTCGGCTGTCTGGCTACAAAATAAATAATTATAAGAGCTAAATTCGGCTGACATAGCAAAGGGTGTTGAAACCAATCCTATTTGTGTTATGCAGAAATGCGTAAATTAATACTGGTAGGAACCTCCTGATTACACCAGCCCACAGGGGATTATTGTGTCCGTCGTGAAGGGAGGGGCTGGGTGGAGAGGGTGGAGAGGGTGGGGAGGGGCTGGGTGGGGCTGGGTGGTGGGTGGGGAGGGTGGGGCTGGGTGGGGAGGGGCTGGTCACCCCGTGGTGCCCTTATAAAACTCAACGTTTCACCTACTCACGCCGGCTTGTGCCCGCCCTCACAGTCGGGCATATTTGCGGAATACACCACGCCGCCGTTGACCCTGCAGGCCATTGAGCGAGCAACCCGACGTGTTCCTAGCAGCTCCCTCCGCAGCAGCAGGAATGTTGTTTAATCGCAACTTAGAGGTATGAATCCAGGCTCAGATGTCCTTGAATGATGGGATGAACAGATCTGACGTCAGCTGCTGCACGTGTGTGTGCTGCTAACTTCCTGTTTCCACTCTTATAAAGAGTTCCAGAGGAAAACTAAAATAAACTATTGTTTTGATACAACCTCCGTGTTCATCAGAGTTAATATACTTTACACTGTCACACACTGCCCGGTTTTCCCCTCCACATTCAGCGTCTTTGACAGACAGACATTGACACACGTAGTCTTGGTTCGTTCGGTAAAGTCACGTAGATAGCAAATAAAAATAACAGATCATGAAATAATTAAATAAAGACCACTTGTGTTGCGATCGAAACGTCGTGGGTTTATTCTTTATTTGCAATTTTTTAATTTTATTTAACATTATTATCTGTTATTTTTTTTAATCTCCGTGACTTCACCGAAAGAACCAAGAATATGAATTGCTGCAGTTACTAAAGTTTTAAGTCAAAACCCCAACCCACCTTGTGTCGTGGGCAGGTGGCTTCTGTAAACAAGAGCGTTATAGCAGCTCAGGCGGGCTTGGGCTGGTAAAAAAACGAAAAAAAAAACCGCGTTAATATCTACAGTAAACCAAAGTGACAAAGTAGCGAGCCGCGTGAAGACAAATTAAACTTAAGGGAGGGAATTAAAGCAAACGCGACCAGGCGAGGGCAGGAGGCAAGGCCCCGCGTGTCTAGGCCCCGCGTTGTAAAGTTCCAACTTGGACATCGATTCACAAGCTGCTGCTGCTCTATTGACATCCCTACGAGAGAGAGAGAGCGAGGCTCTACCTTGGTAAACAACAACAACCACAACAACAACCACAACAACAACCACCACGACGATGAGAATTTCTCACCTCGGATTTCACTGCACGCGCGGGGCGACAGCTTCCTGTTACCTCGTGACGTCACGCGGTAGTAGGTGACATGACGTCACTTCCTGGGCACGAGACACGCCCCTCCCACAACGAGCGGCTCTGTAACTAAATATGAATAAATTATGTTAATGACACCGTTGCAATAACCTCGTGACGGCTTTAACGAACTCTTTATGTTAATGAGCCGCCAGTCACTGGGCGTGGCTTTGCCCAAATAAGGATTGGCAATTGGAACGACATCTGCAGTGACCGAGGCGGAGGTGACGTCACGTTCAAGAGCGCGGTGGACGGGGGGGAGGGGGGTGACATCCTTGGTGACATGACGTCACTAGCGAGGTACACCTCCCCTGGCGTTTCACGCGGATGACGTAATGCTGAGTGGTGACGTCACAGAGCGGGGTTGGAGTTTAAGTTGATTTAGATCCATTTTCCATTGCTCCATCTCTTGAATCGAGACCCCTTGGGTGTGTGTACACTGTGTGTGTGTGTGTGTACACTGTGTGTGTGTGTGTACACTGTGTGTGTAGACTGTGTGTGTACACTGTGTGTGTGTGTACACTGTGTGTGTGTGTATACTGTGTGTGTACACAGTGTGTGTGTGTACACTGTGGGTGTGTGTACACTGCGTGTGTGTACACTGTGCGTGTGTGTACACTGTGTGTGCACTGTGCGTGTGTGTACACTGTGTGTGTACACTGTGTGTGTGTGTACACTGTGTGTGTGTACACTGTGTGTACAGTGTGTGTACACTGTGTGTGTACACTGTGTGTGCATTGTGTACATACAGTGTGTTACATGTACGCACACAATCAGACAAGTATTCATTCTAAATTATTGACAGGCATATGCACAAAATTGAATAACTGCAGTGAAATATACTGCATCAGATAACATCTTATTCTCTGGTTCTTTCAGTAAAGTCTCGTAGAACGAAATTTTATAGAATACGACGTTTCGATTGGAACACAAGCAACCATCGTCAGGTACAACAAGTGAATTAGAAAACAAACAGTGAACTTAGAAATATAATGCAACACAACACAAGAGTCAGCCAACACAAGTCAACACCCTACCTGGTTGATTACGTTCTTCCAAAATTGAATAATTTAGTTTAGATAACATCTTATTAACAAGGAGCTATTTAAAGAATGCACCCTCTACTGAACAGTGGATGTGAAACACACAATTGTACAATTCAAAACGAGTAGGCCTTTGCAAGTTGGCGACTGGGTCAAAAATGTAGCAAATTCTAAACATTACCGACAAACTCCACAACTGAGATTACACATCAACCATCGCCCCCTACTGACAGGCTCTTGTCCACACGCAGGCCGGTGCAGGGCCACCACCGTGTGCCACACAGGGGCAGCTGCCACTTGGGGTGCTCTTAGAATGTTTGAGACGAGGTACGATACAAAACTCAGAGTTGCTGAGCGGATTAAGCACCATGTAAAAGCAATTATAACATCGTGAATGCTTGGGAGCTTATTGGCTCTCTGCTGGTCAGAGATCAACCCAACACACAGGTCCACAAAGACTGGCCACCCTTACCCTGCAGGTTGAACCTAGGAACTGAGTGTTCAACTTCACATTCTTGTCATTAAAGGCCTGTGACAAAGGTGCATCTATTGGAGCGACATCGTCTCTGGCTTACACATCTACCGGGTCTCCATTTGACTTTGTATTGTCTCGGAGGCCACCCACACCTCCACTTCCACAAACTGCTGGGAGTTGCCTCGCTCTGCCTCACAGTCAGAATTCTCCTCCTGCTTCACGTTGCCTCCATCGATGTGAAGGTCACATTTTGGAGTTGAATCTTCATCTTCACATTTTACCTTCACTTCTTTGCTCTTCACCATCACTTCTTCACATTTCACCTTCACCTCTTCACATTTCACCTCGATACCTTTCAAAGTGTCCAAGCTGGGATTGTCGTCCGGTTCTTGTTTGATGAGGGATGGGCTCATTGCAGAACTTTGACTTTCACAAGCTGATTTCAGACTCCACTCCTGGTGGATCTTCTGATGCTTGTGTGTTCTCTGGTGTACATGAAGATGTGCTGACTGTGCAAACGCTATCCCACACACACTGCACTTGAAGGGTTTCTCTCCCGTGTGTGTTCTCTGGCGTTCTACAAGAGCAGATGACTGTGCAAACGCCTTCCCACACACACTGCACTTGACGGGGTTCACTCCCGTGTGAGTTCTCTTGTGTTTTACAAGAGTAGATGAATTTGAAAACGCCTTCCCACACACACTGCACTTGAAGGGTTTCTCTCCCGTGTGTGTTCTCTTGTGTTTTACAAGAGTAGATGAATCTGAAAACGTCCTTCCCACACACACTGCACTTGAAGGGTTTCTCTCCCGTGTGTGTTCTCTGGTGTGTTACAAGAGTAGATGACTTTGCAAACGTCTTCCCACACACACTGCACTTGAAGGGTTTCTCTCCCGTGTGTGTTCTCTGGTGTTTTACAAGAGTAGATGAAAGTGCAAACGCCTTCCCACACACACTGCACTTGTAGGGTTTCTCTCCCGTGTGTGTTCTCTGGTGTGCTACAAGAGTAGATGACTTTGCAAACGTCTTCCCACACACACTGCACTTGAAGGGTTTCTTTCCCGTGTGTGTTCTCTGGTGTGCTACAAGAGTAGATGAAAGTGTAAACGCCTTCCCACACACACTGCACTTGAAGGGTTTCTCTCCCGTGTGTGTTCTCTGGTGTTTTACAAGAGTAGATGAAAGTGAAAACGCCTTCCCACACACACTGCACTTGAAGGATTTCTCTCCCGTGTGTGTTCTCTGGTGTGCTACAAGAGTAGATGACTTTGCAAACGTCTTCCCACACACACTGCACTTGAAGGGTTTCTTTCCCGTGTGTGTTCTCTGGTGTGCTACAAGAGTAGATGACTGTGCAAACGCCTTCCCACACACACTGCACTTGAAGGGTTTCTCTCCCGTGTGTGTTCTCTGGTGTGTTACAAGAGTAGATGACTTTGCAAACGTCTTCCCACACACACTGCACTTGAAGGGTTTCTTTCCCGTGTGTGTTCTCTGGTGTGTTACAAGAGTAGATGACTGTGCAAACGCCTTCCCACACACACTGCACTTGAAGGGTTTCTCTCCTGTGTGAGTTCTCTGGTGCCGTGTCAAATTTGCAGGACGATCCGTGCTGTATGCACACCGGTCGCATTGATGCCTTGTCGCACCGAGCTGCGCCGAGTGCCTTTGCTCCATCAGACCAATTCTGCAGAGGAAGCGACAGCTGCAGACAGAAAAAGAATATCCACACCATCTACACGTCAGTATCGAGACACAGCGGAATGCATATATACACAGTCACACGTGACTTACACGTCTATACTTATTCATATATTCATGATGTAGTGAAACAGTTTCCCAAATTCATCACACAGGCTGTTATTGCACACAATGAGAGGGTGAATGGTCATAAATATGCCTGGAAGCCCTCGTATCTTCAAAATGAATGTGAACCCAAAACTCCGAGCACACAATTTCGGCTGTCTGGCTACAAAATAAAAATGTATAAGAACTAAATTCAGCTGACATAGCAAAGGGTGTTGAAAACAATCCTATTTGTGTTATGCAGAAATGCGTAAATTAATACTGGTAGGAACCTCCTGGTTACACCAGCCCACAGGGGATTATTGTGTCCGTCGTGAAGGGAGGGGCTGGGTGGGGAGGGTGGAGAGGGGCTGGGTGGGGCTGGGTGGTGGGTGGGAGGGGTGGGACTGGGTGGGGAGGGGCTGGTCACCCCGTGGTGCCCTTATAAAACTCAACGTTTAACCTACTCACGCCGGCTTGTGCCCGCCCTCACAGTCGGGCATATTTGCGGAATACACCACGCCGCCGTTGACCCTGCAGGCCATTGAGCGAGCAACCCGACGTTCCTAGCAGCTCCCTCCGCAGCAGGAATGTTGTTCAGTGGCAACTTAGCGGTATGAAGCCAGGCTCAGATGTCCTTGAATGATGGGATGAACAGATCTGACGTCAGCTGCTGCACGTGTGTGTGCTGTGCTAACTTCCTGTTTCCACTCTTATAAAGAGTTCCAGAGGAAAACTAAAATAAACTATTGTTTTGATATCACCTCCGTGTTCATCAGAGTTAATATACTTTACATTGTCACACACCATCTTTACACTGTCACACACTGATAGACTTTACTGCAAACACAAACTTGATACTGTCACAGAGTTGATAGACTTCACTGCAAACACAAACTCAACACTGTCACACAGAGTTGATAGACTTTACTGCAAACACAAACTTGACACTGTCACACACAGTGCCATGGTAAACCGGTGGTGGTGTGGAGTTTACACCAGACACCCCGCCCCGGTTTTCCCCTCCACATTCAACATCAGCGTCTTTGACAGACAGACATTGACACGCGTAGTCTTGGTTCTTTCGGTAAAGTCACGTAGATAGGAAATAAAAATAACAGATCATGAAATTAAATTAAAAAAAGACCACTTGTGTTGCGATCGAAACGTGGTGGGTTTATTCTTTATTTGCAATTTTTTTTATTTTATTTAACATTATTATCTGTTATTCTTTTTAATCTCCGTGACTTTACCGAAAGAACCAAGAATATGAATTGCTGCAATTACTAAAGTTTTAAGTCAAAACACCGAGACACGCGTTGACAAAACCCACCTTGTGTCGTGGGCAGGTAGCTTCTGTAAACAAGAGCGGTACAGCAGCTCAAGCGGGCTTGGGCTGGTAAAAAAACGAAAAAAAAAACTGCGTTAATATCTACAATAAACCAAAGTGACAAAGTAGCGAGCCGCGTGAAGACAAATTAAACTTAAGGGAGGGAATTAAAGCAAACGCGACCAGGCGAGGGCAGGAGGCAAGGCCCCGCGTGTCTAGGCCCCGCGTTGTAAAGTTCCAACTTGGACATCGATTCACAAGCTGCTGCTGCTCTATTGACATCCCTACGAGAGAGAGAGCGAGGCTCTAGCTTGGTAAACAACAACAACCACAACAACAACCACAACAACAACCACAACAACCACAACCACCACGACGATGAGAATTTCTCACCTCGGATTGCAGTTCACGCGCGGACCTCCAGCTTCCTGTTAGCTCGTGACGTCACGCGGCAGCAGATGACGTCACGCGGCTGCAGATGACGTGACGTCACGCGGCAGCAGATGACATGACGTCACGCGGCAGCAGATGACATGACGTCGCTTTCTGGGGTACAAGACCCTCCCCTCCCACAATGAGAGGCTACCCTAACTGAATAAATTAATAAATTATGTTGATGTTTGCGATCATCAACATTATCAATAAACATCATTTACACCATCATATACAACAATATCATCAGCATCATCATCAGCATCAACAACAACATCATCAGCAACATCATCACCACCCCTAGCATCAGCAGAAATATCAACATCATCATCAGCAACAGCAACAACAACATCAGCAGCATCAACAACAACAACAACATCATCAGCATCAACAACATCAGCAACACCGTCACCATCTAGAACAGAGGGGAGGGAAGACTGCGGCCTAGTCGGCCTCGGGCCATCCCGAGTTTTCCTAGCGGACCCGCCGCGCCCGGAGCGCCTCCCCCGGCAGGAGTCGGGATCGAATAACGGGTCCGCCGGGCGTGGTGAACACACATACACACAGTGTACACACACACACACAGTGCACACACACAGTGCACACAGTGTACACACACACATAGTGCACACACACACACACAGTGCACACACACAGTGTACACACACACAGTGCACACACAAAGTGTACACACACACATTGTACACACACACAGTGTACACACACACAGACAAACACACACAGACACACAGTGTGTACACACACAGTTTACACACAAACACACAGTGTACACACACACAGACACACACACAGAGTGTACACACACACAGTGCACACACAGACACACATACACAGTGTACTCACACACACACACTGTACACACACACAGTGTACTCACAGACACACAGTGTACACACACACAGTGTACACACACACAGTGGAAACACACACACAGACACACACAGTGTGTGTACACACACACACAGTGCACACACACACAGTGTACACACACACACAGTGTACACACACAGAGTGTACACACACACAGTGCACACACAGACACATACACAGTGTACACACAGACACACAGTGTACAGACACACATACACAGTGTACACACAAATACACAGTGTACACACAGACACACAGTGGACACACACACACAGACACACACAGTGTACACACATAGTGTACACACACACACAGTGTACACACAGTGTACACACACAGTACACACACACACTGTATACACACACACACACAGACACACAGTACACACACAGACACACAGTGTGTACACACACAGACACACAGTGTACACACACACAGACACACACACAGAGTGTACACACACAAACACAGTGCACACACAGACACACATACACAGTGTACACACAGACACACAGTGTACACACACACAGACACACACACACAGACACACACAGTGTACAAACAGACACACACAGTGTACACACACACAGACACACAGACACACACAGTGTACACACAGACACTCCAACACACAACCGGTTAGTGCTGCTCCAGTGACAGATTGGCACGGTATGTCACGTGATAAACCTTGCGAATCGGCTGTCGGCTGATGGCCGGTTTAACGACACGCATACATTCAAACTTTATTTGGAGTTGGAGTTTGTGTCTCTCTCTCATCATCACGGTGGCTAGGAGATGTTAACTACCTCGCCTGGTATGCAGGAGGTCGTGGGTTTGATCCCGATACTGAAGATTCTTGCTGTATATTTGGAGTTTGTGTGTCTCTCTCTCATCATCACGGTGGCTAGGAGATGTTAACTCCCTCGCCTGGTATACAGGAGGTCATGGGTTTGATCTCGATCCTGAAGATTCTTGCTGTATATTTGGAGTTTGTGTGTCTCTCTCATCATCATCACGGTGGCTAGGAGATGTTAACTACCTCGCCTGGTATGCAGGAGGTCGTGGGTTCGATCCCGGCCCTGGCGACGCCAACTGCTGTATATTTGGAGTCTGCGTGTCTCTCTCTCTCTCATCATCATCAGTGAGTGGGTGAGGTGAGTGGGTGGGTGATTGTGTGAGCGAGTGGGTGTGCGGGTGAGTGGGTGGGTGAGTGTGTGAGCGAGTGGGTGTGCGGGTGAGTGGGTGGGTGAGTGTGTGAGGTGAGTGTGTGAGCGAGTGGGTGTGCGGGTGAGTGGGTGGGTGAGTGTGTGAGGTTAGTGTGTGAGAGAGTGAGTGTGTGAGCGAGTGGGTGTGCGGGTGAGTGGGTGGGTGAGTGTGTGAGCGAGTGGGTGTGCGGGTGAGTGGGTGGGTGAGTGTGTGAGGTGAGTGTGTGAGCGAGTGGGTGTGCGGGTGAGTGGGTGGGTGAGTGTGTGAGGTTAGTGTGTGAGAGAGTGAGTGTGTGAGCGAGTGGGTGTGCGGGTGAGTGTGCGGGTGAGTGGGTGGGTGAGTGTGTGAGCGAGTGGGTGTGCGGGTGAGTGGGTGGGTGAGTGTGTGAGCGAGTGGGTGTGCGGGTGAGTGGGTGGGTGTGCGGGTGATGTGAGTGGGTGGGTGAGTGTGTGAGCGAGTGGGTGTGCGGGTGAGTGGGTGGGTGTGTGAGCGAGTGGGTGTGCGGGCGAGTGGGTGGGTGAGTGTGTGAGGTGAGTGTGTGAGCGAGTGGGTGTGCGGGTGAGTGGGTGGGTGAGTGTGTGAGCGAGTGGGTGTGTGAGGTGCGTGGATGGGTCAGTGAGTGGATGAGTGAGGAGGGGTACCAGGTCGTCTACTGGGGGTGAGGGGTCATTATACAGGGCGGTTCAAAGGTCAAGACACAGTTTCTTGGGTTTTTATTTTATTGTGATTTTCCGAGTTTACAAAGGTAGCTCTCTCTCCATCCGTCTCTCCACTCTCTCTTCCTCTCTCCACTGCTGGGCCTGTAGGCTTGGCCCGAGCGAGTTCCCGCCTTTTCACGAGTTGATTCCGCCCCCCGCCGTGGCTTTGTCGGCACGAGGCTTCTGCGCCGGTGAGTGTCAAGGGCTCCAACGGGCCCCAAACCGCTGCCCCGTCGTCACCGCCGCCGTGGACAAAGCGCCGATGCTCGACATCATGAGCTGCGTGGAGAGGGACCTTCTGGACCTCATGTTGCGCACGGGCTACAACGTCGTCCAGGAGAACGGACAGAGGAAGCTGGGACCGCCGCCCGACTGGCAGGGCCCCCCTCCCGCCCGCGGCTGCGAGGTGTTCGTGGCGAGGATCCCGCGCGACCTGTACGAGGACGAGCTGCTTCCCTGTGCTGGAGGCGGTGGGGCAGCTGTACCAGCTGCGCCTCATGATGACGTACGACGGAGAGAACCGCGGCTACGCGTTCGCCACCTTCGCGACGCGCTCGCAAGCCGCGGACGCCGTCAAGAGACCCCACGACTTGGAGATCCGCCCGGGGCGACGGATCGCGGTTTGCGTGAGCGTCGACAATCGCCGCCTCTTCTTGGCGAGGCTGCCGAAGGACAAGACGCGGGCCGAGGTGATGGCGGCGATGAGCGACGCCACGGAGGGCGTCGTGGACGTCCAGATGCGCTTCTGTCGCTACGACAGGAGCCTCAGCCGAGGCTACGCGTTCGTCGAATACGAGAGCCACCGCGCGGCCTGCATGGCCCGCAGGGTGCTGCTGCCGTACTCCTTCCGGCTGTGGGGCCGGGACATCAACGTGGACTGGGCCATCCCGCAGCGAGAGCCGGGGGCGGCGGCTGCTGCTGCTGCCGCGGCGGTGGCAACGGAAGACGACGAGGAGGGGGGGGAGGAGGAAGCGGCAACTGAAGACGAGGAGGAAGAGGTGGTGGAGGAGGAGGAGGTGGAAGAGGTGGTGGAGCGGGAGGAGGAGGCAACGGAAGACGAGGAGGAGGGGGGGGAGGAGGAGGTGGAGGAGGAGGATGTGGAGGAGGAGGCAACGGAAGACGAGGAGGAGGAGGAGGCGGGGGCAACTGAAGATGAGGAGGAAGAGGTGGTGGAGGAGGAGGAGGTGGAAGAGGTGGTGGAGGAGGAGGAGGAGGAGGAGGTGGGGGAGGAGGGGGGAGGAGGAGGAGGGGGAGGAGGAGGCAACGGAAGACGAGGAGGAGGGGGAGGAGGAGGCGGGGGCAACTGAAGATGAGGAGGAAGAGGTGGTGGAGGAGGAGGAGGAGGATGAGGTGGTAGAGGAGGAGGAGGTGGTGGAGGAGGAGGAGGAGGAGGAGGCAATTGAAGACGAGGAGGAGGTGGCGGCGGTCCCAGGCCTCCCGCAGCCGGAGTGCGCCGTCTGCGGCAAGGTCCCGCACAGCCTGTTTGTGGGCTGGGCGGCGCGCACGCAGCTCTGGCGGGCACCCCGCCACTCGCGGCCCACGCCCGTCGGTCTGGACGAGCTGCCGGAGGCGGCCGTCTTGTCGTGGGAGACGCGTTTGCAGGCGCTGCTACGGAGCGCCGGCGTGGGCCACGCGACCTTCGAACTGCACGCTCACTCGGAGCCCGGCAGGCCCATGGGCCTCCTGTACAAGGTCTCCGTTCCCGGGATGATGCGGGAAGGCAGCGGCTTCTTCCCCGCGGTGCTGAGCTCCAGCGTGGAGGGAGCGCGCGAAGTTGCCAGCGAGCTCCTCCACGAAATCCTCAGCGACGCGAACCCGAGGGCGGGCCCGGCCCCCGTCGCGACGGCGCCTCCCGGCCGCCCCGTCCGGGACCTCCCGGCGTATCCCGGCGACTTCCCCGCGCCCCGGCAGCCGGTCGCCGCGCGCCTGCCGACAAGCGGCACGCACCCGTAGTGCCGCGTGGCCGTCGTGGCGGCGTTCGTCAGACCGCGGACGGTGTCCTACCGCTTGAAGCTCACATCCGTTCTGCCGTGTTCACCGTCAAACTGCAAGTTGCCCGGCCGCTCACTCGACATGGTCACGTTGCCGCATGCCAGAGCTCGCAATCGGGTACCCGTACACGTTCCCTACCCGATACCCGGCTACCCGTACCCGGCCGGGTACGGGTAGGGTACAGGTATCGGGTACCCGATTGCGACCTCTGGGATGAAGCCACGTTGCAGGCGCGGGTGGGTTGATTCTAGGAACTTGAATTGTGAGAAGAGACAAGACGTTGGCAAATGAGTGACACACGGTGACTCACCAGTGACTCACGGCTTACCCGTACCCGGCCGGGTACGGGTAGCCGGGTATTGGGTAGGGTACGGGTATCGGGTACGGGTAACCGGGTATCGGGTAGGGTACGGGTAGCCGGGTATCGGGTAGGGTACGGGTATCGGGTAGGGTACGGGTAGCCGGGTATCGGGTAGGGTACGGGTATCGGGTAGGGTACGGGTATCGGGTAGGGTACGGGTAGCCGGGTATCGGGTAGGGTACGGGTATCGGGTAGGGTACGGGTACCGGGTACCCGGTTGCGACCTCTGCCGCTCGCTCTCCACTCAGCCGTCCGCCCCTTTCCTGTTTCCCTCGTTGGGGGGGGACCAGCCCTGACTTCACGTTGTGCCTCATTTGACTCGTCACCCCGTGGCCCCGCACACGTCCTCGTCACACCAGGTGTCACCCTGTCATTACACTCTAATGACGACCGACAACTGAATCCGTAAAGACAAAATGATTTCAGGTGTTTTACGCGTCAACGCCATTTTGTTTTGAAAATGTCGGGGAGAAAAAAGTATTTTGTTCACGTCGCATTCTGATGTCAAAACATTTGATTCTTTATCAAATTGAAAAACTCTTCAGCGTAGCGACTTTGCTACACACGGAGAGGTCCGTGCACCGCCTCGTTTGCACAGCCTCTATCCCTGTGCCACGTGTAGTTCGTGCACACACAGCTGTTAAGAGTTTGATGTTTTGTTGATTCACAATTTACGTGTGTTTTCCTGTAATGGTTTTTTGTTAATGTTTTAGTGGAAATAAAGTCGTGAAAAGTCTCTTCCTCTCTCTCTCCCCACTCTCTCGGCCGAGTGTCGCATGCTTGGGACCTTTCTTTCCCTCCTCTGCGGATTTAATTTGATGTGCTGATTTACACCCAGCATATTTCAGACTTCCCTGTTTTGTCAGGGCATGTTCCTGATCATTACCAACGTTCCAATGGCCAGGAACTTCAGAGTAACCTATTACCTTTTCATGCAGCATCATAATATAATTTTCCTGGATCATCGCCTTTATAGCTTTGATCAATTGCCAATGGTTTACCGGTTCGTGTTAGTGTTTACTTGTGCCGCCCTCTTTCCCAGTGGGACCACGTGGCGTGAAGTTGTGTCGCACATGAACAGAGTCGGTGCACATCACGAGTCTCCGTACTCGACTGTCACAGAGACACACAGAGACACACAGAGACATTGATACACACAGAGACACACACACAGAGACACACACACAGACACACAGAGACACACAGAGACACACACACAGAGACATAGACACACACAGAGACAGACACACACAGAGACACACACACAGAGACACACACAGACACGCAGAGACACACACACAGAGACATAGACACACACAGAGAGACACATACAGACACACACGCAGAGACACACACAGACACACAGAGACACACACACAGAGACATAGACACACACAGAGAGACACACACAGACACACACGCAGAGACACACAGACACACAGAGACACATGCAGAGACACAGACACACATACAGACACACAGAGACACATGCAGAGACACAGACACACACAGAGACACACATAGACACACACAGAGACACACACAGACACACGCAGAGACGCACAGAGACACACACACAGAGACACACACGCAGAGACGCACAGACACACACAGAGACACACATGCAGAGACACAGACACACACACAGAGACACACACACAGACACACACACACACAGAGACACAGACACACACACAGAGACATAGACACACATGCAGAGACACAGACACACACACAGAGACACACAGACACACACAGAGACATAGACACACACACAGAGACACACACACACAGAGACACACAGACACACACATGCAGAGACACAGACACACACACGCAGTGACACAGACACACACACACACAGTGACACACACACAGAGACACACAGTGACACACACACAGAGACACAGAGACACACACAGAGACATAGACACACACACAGAGACACACACACAGAGACATGGACACACACAGAGACACAGACACACACATAGACACACACACAGAGACACACGCAGAGACACACACACACACAGAGACACACACAGAGACAGACACACACAGAGAGACACACACAGACACACACGCAGAGACACACAGACACAGAGACACACATGCAGAGACACACACACACAGATATAGACACACACACAGACACACACACAGAGACACAGACACACACAGAGACGACATGGACACACACGTAGACATGCAGAGACACACACACATAGAGACATGGACACACACGCAGAGACACGTAGAGACACACAGAGACATGCACGCAGAGCACAAAGACACGCAGAGACATAGACACAGACACACCGTTACAGACACAGACACACGCAGACACACGCAGAGACACAGACACGCACAGAGACCGGCAGTTGATGCTGCAGCTGCTGCATAGAGTTTGTGTCTCTCTGTCTTTCTGTTGTCGAGTGGATTTTCTTTCCGGGCCCTCTGGTTTTCCCCTCCACATTTGAGAGCCGTGAGTTGCTAGAGTCTTTGCCAACTGCTATAAAGGTTCACGTGATGATGATGATGAACCTCATTGGTAGAACTGTCATCGGTAATGGCCAGCTCAGGGCCTTCTAAAAGAGAGCTTACACACACAGCATCTCAATGAGGCCCTTGCCCGCTAAAAATAAAACGCGGTTTAGTTTCTAGTTCAAGTCTTGTGCACAACAACAACAGCATCATCACGACGCGCCCACCTGCTCAGAGCAGTTCCAGCCCAGGTAAGTGAACTTGCCACCTTTATTACCATCACCACCAGCACCACAATGTCTCCCCCAGTAAACAACAAAACAGCTGGGCAGGCAGCCTCACTCACGGGGCAAGCAGCCAGGCAAGGAGAGAGGAGGCCAGGCCATGGACAGACCGGGACACAACCAACGCTGGGACACGTGGTGAGTCTGTGGGTCTCTGTGTGGCGAGTCTGTGGGTCTCTGTGTGGTGAGTCTGTGGGTCTCTATGTGGTGAGTCTGTGGGTCTCTGTGTGGTGAGTCTGTGGGTCTCTGTGTGGCGAGTCTGTGGGTCTCTGTGTGGTGACCCCAGCCCTTGTCAGGGCTGGGGCTCAGTGTCACCAGTGGTCAGGGGAGATAGGTCCTGGATAGGACCCTGGCTCCCAGCCTTCCCGCCCTTGTGAGGGCGAAGGTCTCGAGTGAGCAGAGGGTCGGGGACCCGCCGGGTCGGTGTGCCTCCCCTAGGTCCAGCCGGAGGACGCTGGGCTAGTGGGGAGATTGGATAGACGGCAAGTCTGGAGGACGCTGGGATGGCGGGGAGATTGGATAGACGGCAAGACTGGAGGACGCTGGGCTGGCGGGGAGATTGGATAGACGGCAAGTCTGGAGGACGCTGGGATGGCGGGGAGATTGGATAGACGGCAAGTCTGGAGGACGCTGGGATGGCGGGGAGATTGGATAGACGGCAAGTCTGGAGGACGCTGGGATGGCGGGGAGATTGGATAGACGGCAAGTCTGGAGGACGCTGGGCTGGCGGGGAGATTGGATAGACGGCAAGTCTGGAGGACGCTGGGATGGCGGGGAGATTGGATAGACGGCAAGTCTGGAGGACGCTGGGCAAGGGGGGAGATTGGATAGACGGCAAGTCTGGAGGACGCTGGGCTAGGGGGGAGATTGGATAGACGGCAAGTCTGGAGGATGCTGGGATGGCGGGGAGATTGGATAGACGGCAAGTCTGGAGGACGCTGGGCTAGGGGGGAGATTGGATAGACGGCAAGTCCGGAGGACGCTGGGATGGCGGGGAGATTGGATAGACGGCAAGTCTGGAGGATGCTGGGATGGCGGGGAGATTGGATAGACGGCAAGTTTGGAGGACGCTGGGCTGGCGGGGAGATTGGATAGACGGCAAGTCTGGAGGACGCTGGGCTGGCGGGTAGATTGGATAGACGGCAAGTCTGGAGGACGCTGGGATGGCGGGGAGATTGGATAGACGGCAAGTCTGGAGGACGCTGGGCTAGGGGGGAGATTGGATAGACGGCAAGTCTGGAGGACGCTGGGCTAGGGGGGAGATTGGATAGACGGCAAGTCTGGAGGATGCTGGGATGGCGGGGAGATTGGATAGACGGCAAGTCTGGAGGACGCTGGGCTAGGGGGGAGATTGGATAGACGGCAAGTCCGGAGGACGCTGGGATGGCGGGGAGATTGGATAGACGGCAAGTCTGGAGGATGCTGGGATGGCGGGGAGATTGGATAGACGGCAAGTTTGGAGGACGCTGGGATGGCGGGGAGATTGGATAGACGGCAAGTCTGGAGGACGCTGGGATGGCGGGGAGATTGGATAGACGGCAAATCTGGAGGACGCTGGGATGGCGGGGAGATTGGATAGACGGCAAGTCTGGAGGACGCTGGGATGGCGGGGAGATTGGATAGACGGCAAGTCTGGAGGACGCTGGGCTAGGGGGTTGATTGGATAGACGGCAAGTCTGGAGGATGCTGGGCTAGGGGGTTGATTGGATAGACGGCAAGTCTGGAGGACGCTGAACTAGCGGGGAGATTGGATAGACGGCAAGTCTGGAGGACGCTGAACTAGCGGGGAGATTGGATAGACGGCAAGTCTGGAGGACGCTGAACTAGCGGGGAGATTGGATAGACGGCAAGTCTGGAGGACGCTGGGCTAGCGGGGAGATTGGATAGACGGCAAGTCGGAGGACGCTGGGCTAGGGGGTTGATTGGATAGACGGCAAGTCTGGAGGACGCTGGGCTAGGGGGGAGATTGGATAGACGGCAAGTCTGGAGGACGCTGGGATGGCGGGGAGATTGGATAGACGGCAAGTCTGGAGGACGCTGGGATGGCGGGGAGATTGGATAGACGGCAAGTCTGGAGGACGCTGGGCTAGGGGGGAGATTGGATAGACGGCAAGTCTGGAGGACGCTGGGATGGCGGGGAGATTGGATAGACGGCAAGTCTGGAGGACGCTGGGATGGCGGGGAGATTGGATAGACGGCAAGTCTGGAGGACGCTGGGATGGCGGGGAGATTGGATAGACGGCAAGTCTGGAGGACGCTGGGCTAGGGGGGAGATTGGATAGACGGCAAGTCTGGAGGACGCTGGGCTGGCGGGTAGATTGGATAGACGGCAAGTCTGGAGGACGCTGGGATGGCGGGGAGATTGGATAGACGGCAAGTCTGGAGGACGCTGGGCTAGGGGGGAGATTGGATAGACGGCAAGTCTGGAGGACGCTGGGCTAGGGGGGAGATTGGATAGACGGCAAGTCTGGAGGATGCTGGGATGGCGGGGAGATTGGATAGACGGCAAGTCTGGAGGACGCTGGGCTAGCGGGGAGATTGGATAGACGGCAAGTCCGAGGACGCTGGGATGGCGGGGAGATTGGATAGACGGCAAGTCCGGAGGACGCTGGGATGGCGGGGAGATTGGATAGACGGCAAGTCTGGAGGATGCTGGGATGGCAGGGAGATTGGATAGACGGCAAGTTTGGAGGACGCTGGGATGGCGGGGAGATTGGATAGACGGCAAGTCTGGAGGACGCTGGGATGGCGGGGAGATTGGATAGACGGCAAGTCTGGAGGACGCTGGGATGGCGGGTAGATTGGATAGACGGCAAGTCTGGAGGACGCTGGCTAGGGGGTTGATTGGATAGACGGCAAGTCTGGAGGATGCTGGGCTAGGGGGTTGATTGGATAGACGGCAAGTCTGGAGGACGCTGAACTAGCGGGGTGATTGGATAGACGGCAAGTCTGGAGGACGCTGAACTAGCGGGGAGATTGGATAGACGGCAAGTCTGGAGGACGCTGAACTAGCGGGGAGATTGGATAGACGGCAAGTCTGGAGGACGCTGGGCTAGCGGGGAGATTGGATAGACGGCAAGGGTCGAGGACGCTGGGCTAGGGGGTTGATTGGATAGACGGCAAGTCTGGAGGACGCTGGCTAGGGGGGAGATTGGATAGACGGCAAGTCTGGAGGACGCTGGGATGGCGGGGAGATTGGAATAGACGGCAAGTCTGGAGGATTGCTGGGATGGCGGGGAGATTGGATAGACGGCAAGTTTGGAGGACGCTGGGCTAGGGGGGAGATTGGATAGACGGCAAGTCTGGAGGACGCTGGGATGGCGGGGAGATTGGATAGACGGCAAGTCTGGAGGACGCTGGGATGGCGGGGAGATTGGATAGACGGCAAGTCTGGAGGACGCTGGGATGGCGGGGAGATTGGGATAGACGGCAAGTCTGGAGGACGCTGGGCTAGGGGGTTGATTGGATAGACGGCAAGTCTGGAGGATGCTGGGCTAGGGGGTTGATTGGATAGACGGCAAGTCTGGAGGACGCTGAACTAGCGGGGTGATTGGATAGACGGCAAGTCTGGAGGACGCTGAACTAGCGGGGAGATTGGATAGACGGCAAGTCTGGAGGACGCTGAACTAGCGGGGAGATTGGATAGACGGCAAGTCTGGAGGACGCTGGGCTAGCGGGGAGATTGGATAGACGGCAAGTCGGAGGACGCTGGGCTAGGGGGTTGATTGGATAGACGGCAAGTCTGGAGGACGCTGGGCTAGGGGGGAGATTGGATAGACGGCAAGTCTGGAGGACGCTGGGATGGCGGGGAGATTGGATAGACGGCAAGTCTGGAGGATGCTGGGATGGCGGGGAGATTGGATAGACGGCAAGTTTGGAGGACGCTGGGCTAGGGGGGAGATTGGATAGACGGCAAGTCTGGAGGACGCTGGGATGGCGGGGAGATTGGATAGACGGCAAGTCTGGAGGACGCTGGGATGGCGGGGAGATTGGATAGACGGCAAGTCTGGAGGACGCTGGGATGGCGGGGAGATTGGATAGACGGCAAGTCTGGAGGACGCTGGGCTAGGGGTTGATTGGATAGACGGCAAGTCTGGAGGATGCTGGGCTAGGGGGTTGATTGGATAGACGGCAAGTCTGGAGGACGCTGAACTAGCGGGGTGATTGGATAGACGGCAAGTCTGGAGGACGCTGAACTAGCGGGGAGATTGGATAGACGGCAAGTCTGGAGGACGCTGAACTAGCGGGGAGATTGGATAGACGGCAAGTCTGGAGGACGCTGGGCTAGCGGGGAGATTGGATAGACGGCAAGTCGGGAGGACGCTGGGCTAGGGGGTTTGATTGGATAGACGGCAAGTCTGGAGGACGCTGGGCTAGGGGGTAGATTGGATAGACGGCAAGTCTGGAGGACGCTGGGATGGCGGGGAGATTGGATAGACGGCAAGTCTGGAGGACGCTGGGATGGCGGGGAGATTGGATAGACGGCAAGTCTGGAGGACGCTGGGCTAGGGGGGGAGATTGGATAGACGGCAAGTCTGGAGGACGCTGGGATGGCGGGGAGATTGGATAGACGGCAAGTCTGGAGGACGCTGGGATGGCGGGGAGATTGGATAGACGGCAAGTCTGGAGGACGCTGGGATGGCGGGGAGATTGGATAGACGGCAAGTCTGGAGGACGCTGGGCTAGGGGGGAGATTGGATAGACGGCAGGTCTGGAGGATGCTGGGCTAGGGGGGAGATTGGATAGACGCAGGTCTGGAGGACGCTGGGATGGCGGGGAGATTGGATAGACGGCAAGTCTGGAGGACGCTGGGATGGCGGGGAGATTGGATAGACGGCAAGTCTGGAGGACGCTGGACTAGCGGGGAGATTGGATAGACGGCAAGTCCGGAGGACGCTGGGCTAGCGGGGAGATTAGATAGACGGCAAGTCTGGAGGACGCTGGGCTAGGGGGGAGATTGGATAGACGGCAGGTCTGGAGGACGCTGGGATGGCGGGGAGATTGGATAGACGGCAAGTCTGGAGGACGCTGGGCTAGCGGGGAGATTGATAGACGGCAAGTCTGGAGGACGCTGGGATGGCAGGGGAGATTGGATAGACGGCAAGTCTGGAGGCTGTAGCTCCGTAGATTAGGAGTGAAGTGTGAGCTGTGCAGGTCAGGAGGCTGTACCTCCTCAGGGTAACGGGTGAGGGGACCGTACAACCCTTGTGTGTGTTAGGGACTGTGTCATTAAGACAATAACTGTGTGTGCCATAAAGAGGTTTATTAGTCCGTCCTTTACAACACTACACATGTATAACTTGCCGTGTAAAACATCATTCATTCTCCTCTGGAACGGACGTCGCCACGCGGAGAGACGGACGCCGCCAACTCCGAGCCAACAGCGGCGGGCGTCGTCGTCACGGCTCGAGCTGGAACCCGGCACGTCGCGCGTGCCACGCGAGGTGGTCACTGTCTCGCGGCCAGCGCACGGTCACCCTGCAGGAGGTGAACGGGTTGGTGCGGAGACGACTCGGTGAGCGGCTTTCATCCGGCAATGTCAACCAGGGCCGGGGGCGGGATTCTAGAGTTGCCAGCTCTGCTCCTCCACCGCCGCCACCATGGTGATGGTGGTGGTGGTGGTCGTGGTCGCAGCGGCGGTGATGGTGGTGGTCGCAGTGGTGGTGGTGGCTGCCGGGACTGTCAGGGAGCAGGCTCGGGGCGGTCGCTGGCTGCTCCATCGCTGGGGAACGAGAAGATCGCACGCAGCGTGGGGAGAGAAACTCTTATAGTGTAGTAGATGATGATGAGAGAGAGACACGCAAACTCCAAGTATACAGCAGCAGGCGTCAGGGTCTGGATCGAACCCACGACTTCCTACGCACCAGGCGAGGTAGTCAACATCTGTGTAGCCGCCGCCGCTCACCGGGACGATTGCCGGGGCTCCGTCTGTTCCGCACGGTGCACACCAGCGCCAGCACCAGCACCAGCAGCGTCACCAGCAGCGTCGCCATGGCCACCAGCGAGCTGATGGAGGCGACACGGCCGCTGGCAAAGAGCGTCACCACGTCCCCCGTGGACACCCCACGCGAGGTGGATGGGGCGGTGGTGGTGGCGGTGCGGGTGGTGGTGCGGGTGGTGGTGGTGGGGGTGGTGGTGGGGGTGGTGGTGGCGGTGGCGGTGGTGGGGGGTGGGGGTGGTGGTGGTGGCGGTGGTGGCGGTGGTGGTGGGGGTGGTGGTGGTGGTGGTGGTGGCGGCGGTGGTGGTGGTGGTGGGGGGGGGTGGTGGTGGTGGGGGTGGTGGTGGTGGGGGTGGTGGTGGCGGTGGTGGTGGGGGGTGGTGGTGGTGGGGGTGGTGGGGGTGGTGGTGGTGGGGGTTGTGGTGGTGGTGGTGGCGGCGGTGGTGGTGGCGGTGGTGGTGGTGGGGATGGTGGTGGGGGTGGTGGTGGTGGTGGCGGTGGTGGTGGGGGTGGTGGTGGCGGTGGTGGCGGTGGTGGTGGCGGGGGTGGTGGTGGTGGCAGCGGTGGTGGGGGTGGTGGTGGTGGTGGCAGCGGTGGTGGGGGTGGTGGTGGGGGGTGGTGGTGGTGGTGGTGGCGGGGGTGGTGGCTACGAGATTGGGGACACACGAGGAGATACGGGGAGACATGGGGAGACAGAGTCACGGGGGAAACAGACAGAGACACAGTGAGACAGATACAGGCAGAGAGACACAGACAGAGACACAGTGAGACAGATACAGGCAGAGAGACAGATACACAGACAGAGACACAGACAGAGACACAGAGAGACACAGACAGAGACACAGACAGAGTGGGATGCTGAGCAGTGTTGTTGGATGAGGAGCGGTGGTGCAGCGGTTAGCGCTACACTGCGCTATGAACCCAGCGTCCCAGGTTCGATTCCCGCTCACGGCCAACACCGGTGACGATTATCTAAACCGTTCCCGGGCCTCCCCTAGGTCGCCTCAGCCTCAAAATGAGTACCTGGTGCGGCGTATAAACATCGCCACTGGGGAGACAAAGGCGGCCGGGCGTGGTGCTGGCCACCCACCCCCTCGTGTAAAGTTCTGACCTTCATAGGTGCTCGCTAACAGCACTTGCCCCAACAGTCTGTTAAGGCTACACGGGGGATATTTGTCTGTGTGTGTCTGTGTGTGTGTCTGTGTGTACCTGTCTGTGTGTTGTTGTTCAACACCGCCTTGCCAGGCACGCTGAGGAGAGGCTTGCGGAGCCCCAATGCGGTTTCAGGAAAGGGCGGGTCCTGCACAGATGCCATATTTTCTGTCCGTCTGCTACAGCAGAGGTGTAGGGAATTCCAACAAGACCTACATCTCTGCTTTATTGACCTGGTCAAGGCCTATGATACCATCAGTAGGACTGGGCTCTGGGCAGTTTTTCGTGCTTTCGGAGTCCCTGACCCTCTGCTCACGATCATTAAGGACCTTCATGATGGTGAGCGGGCCCGGATAAAACTACGTGGCCGGGAGTCAGAGCCTTTCCCTGTACACCTTGGGGTGCGACAGGGATGTCCTCTGGCTCCCACATTATTTAACATTTATTTTAACCACATAGTTCGTGAAGCCTTCAATAGCTGTACCAGAGGAATTTCCATCTGTTACAGATACAATGGGAGGCTGATCGATGCCCGGGTGCGGTCAAGGGATGGCTCCCTATCGCTCAACCATGTTGCGTATGCTGATGATTTGGTAATAGCTGCTCATTCAGAAGAGGAGTTGGAGACGCTGCTGCTGAGACTGGAGCGTGCCACTAAGAGGTGGGGCCTTACCATCAGCCCCACCAAAACTAAGCACCTGCCTGGGTATTTTGTACCATTGGACACTCCACCCCCACAACTCCCAATTGGTGATTGAGGAGTTGTGGAGAGAGTGGAAAGTTTCCCATACCTGGGCAGTGTGCTCATGACTGGCTGAGGTCTCACTCCGAATCAGTCGAGCGGCATTACCTTTTCATCGGTTACATAATACTGTGTGGAAGCTACCTGGTTTGTCACTCCGCACGAATCTTCAGGTCTTCTCGGCCACGGTCATTCCCTCCCTTCTCTACGCATGCGAAAAGTGGACCCCCCTAATGGAACATATTCGCCGGTTAGAAACATTTAGGCTGGCCTGTCTACGATCCATCCTGGGTTTAACCTGCAGGCTGGATTGTGTGAGGAGCTCACAAATCCCAGAAAGATCTGGGCAAAGTCCCATTGGTGAGCTCCTCCGGCAGGCAAGGCTGCGTGGCTGGGCCATGTAGCCTGCATGCCCAGCCACCGCATGTCTGAACAGCTTTTGTTCAGCCGGATAGAGAGGGCTAAATGGGTGCGCCACTCACCCACCCACTCACCCACTCAATCACTCAACTACTTACCAAATCACTCGCTCACCCACCCACTCACCCACCCACCCACTCACCCACCCACTCACTCACCCACCCACCCACTCACCCACTCAATCACTCACGCACCAACTCACTCAACCACCCACTCAGTCAACTACTCACCCACCCACTAACCCACCCACTCACTCAACTACTTACCAAATCACTCGCTCACCCACCCACTCACTCACCCACTCACTCACTCACCCACCCACCCACTCACCCACTCACCCACCCACTCACTCACTCACTCACCCACCCACCCACCCCACCTACTCACCCACCCACTCACCCACCCACTCACTCACTCATTCACCCACCCACCCACCAACTCACTCACCCACCAACCCACTCACTCACTCACCCACTCATTCACCCACTCTCTCACCCACCAACTAACTCACCACCCACTCACTCACCCACCCACCCACTCACTCACCATCCCACTCACTCACCCACTCACCCACCCACCCACTCACCCACCCACCCACTCACCCACGGCGCTGTGTGGTGGAGGGACGGAGACACACGACAGTGGAGACCACTCCCCTGTCTTCCACCGCGGGTAGCGAGCCGCGACTCTCACGCGGACGCAGTACTCAGCAGCGCCTGCAGGCTGAGGCAGCGCGTGGCGGTAGCGACATCCCACAAAGCGCTCCTGGCAGGAGCAAGCAGATGGTCTCAGTGTGCCGGGTTACGTGGATGACACGTTGGTGGTCTGGCCACACGGCAAAGATAGACTGAGCGCGTTTCTAAATCATCTCAACTCGCAAAACCCATCCATCCAGTTCAGCATGGAAGTGGAAGCTGACAGAACTCAACCATTTCTGGACATTCAGTAGCAGCAGCAGCAATAGCATCGTCATCAGTAGTAGTAGCATCACCACCCACCCACTCACCCACTCACTCTCCCACCCACCCGCCCACCCACTCACCCACCCACCCACCCACTCACCAACCCACCCACCCACCCACCCACTCACCAACCCACCCACTCACCCACTCACCCACCCACCCACCCACTCACTCACTCATCCACCCACTCACCCACTCACCCACTCACTCACCCACCCACTCACCAACCCACCCACTCATCCACCCACCCACTCACCCACCCACCCACCCACTCACCCACCCACTCATCCACCCACCCACACACCCCTCACCCACTCACCCACCCACTCACCCACCCCACTCACCCACCCACTCACCCACCCACCACCACCCACCCACCCACCCACCCACCCACTCACCCACCCACCCACCCACCCACTCACACACACACACACCCACCCACCCACTCACCCACCCACACACCCACTCACCCACTCACCCACCCACACACCCACTCACCCACCCACTCACCCACCCACCCACCCACCCACTCACACACACACCCACACACCCACTCACCCACCCACACACCCACTCACCCACACACCCACTCACCCACCCACTCACCCACCCACCCACTCACCCACCCACCCACTCACCCACCCACCCACCCACCCACCCACCCACACACCCACTCACCCACCCACTCACCCACACACCCACCCACCCACCCACTCTCACCGTGCTAGTCACACCCCTCCTTGTGGAGACCTCGGCTTGTAGATGGTACAGCACGTCACTCTGCGCCATCCTCCTCCTCCACTCGCTCCTCATGGAGACCCGCACGGACAGCTCCCACCGCTCTCCCTCGTCGCCACCGCCATCACCGTCATCGCCGCCATCACCGTCATCGTCGTCGTCATTCTCGTAGCCATCTTTGTCGTCATGTTTGTAGTCCTCACGCTCACTACCACACTCCTCCTCCTCGTCACCACCCTCGTCACCACCCTCGTCACCACCCTCCTCACCACCCTCCTCACCACCCTCCTCACCACCCTCCTCACCACCCTCCTCACCACCCTCCTCCAGCGTCGCATCCTTGTGGAGCATCAAGGTGACAGTCGGAGCACTCAGCACGGCTGAGACACACACAGACACACAGACACACACACAGACACACACACAGACACACACAGACACAGACACACACACAGACACACACACACACAGAGACACTCACACACAGACACACACACAGAGACACTCACACACAGACACACACACACAGAGACACACACACAGACACACACACACACAGACACTCACACACAGAGACACACAGAGACACACACAGAGACACTCACACAGACACACACACAAACACACACATACACACACACAGAGACACACACACAGACACACACAGGGACACACACACAGAGACACTCACACAAAGAGACACTCACACACAGAGAGACACACTCACACAGACACACAGACACACAAAGACACTCACACAAAGAGACACTCACACACAGAGACACACACACAGACACACACACAAAGAGACACTCACACACAGACACACACACAGAGAGACACTCACACACAGACACACACACAGAGAGACACACTCACACAGACACACACACAGACACACACAGAGACACTCACACAAAGAGACACTCACACACAGAGACACACACACAGAGACACACACAGAGACACACACAGACAGAGACACACAGAGACACTCACACACAGACACACACACACAGAGACACACACACAGACACACACACAGAGACACACACGCACACAGAGACACTCACACACAGAGACACTCACACAGAGAAACTCACACAGAGACACAGAGAGTGAGACACTCACACACAGACACAGAGACACACACAGAGACACTCACACACAGAGACACTCACACACAGAGACACTCACACAGATAAACTCACACAGAGACACAGAGAGTGAGACACTCACACACAGACACAGAGACACACACAGAGACACTCACACACAGAGACACTCACACACAGAGACACTCACACAGAGAAACTCACACAGAGACACAGAGAGTGAGACACTCACACACAGACACAGAGACACACACAGAGACACTCACACACAGAGACACTCACACACAGAGACACTCACACAGAGAAACTCACACAGAGACACAGAGAGTGAGACACTCACACACAGACACAGAGACACACACAGAGACACTCACACACAGAGACACTCACACACAGAGACACTCACACAGAGAAACTCACACAGAGACACAGAGAGTGAGATACTCACACACAGACACAGAGACACACACAGAGACACTCACACACAGAGACACTCACACACAGAGACACTCACACAGAGAAACTCACACAGAGACACAGAGAGTGAGACACTCACACACAGACACAGAGACACACACAGAGACACTCACACACAGAGACACTCACACACAGAGACACTCACACAGAGAAACTCACACAGAGACACAGAGAGTGAGACACTCACACACAGACACAGAGACACACACAGAGACACTCACACACAGAGACACTCACACAGAGAAACTCACACAGAGACACAGAGAGTGAGACACTCACACACAGACACAGAGACACACACAGAGACATAGACAATGCCACTCACTTGTCTTCAAGGGTAAGACCTCAACCACGACCCAGGGTGAGGATGATGGTGGTGTTGGTGGTGGTGATGATGGTGATGATGGTGGTGTTGGTGGTGGTGATAAGACGGTGGATCTGACGCGAAGTTGATAGCGGTCGCCAGGATGTCGCAGCGCTGAGGAGACATCGCACCGTGTCTCTGTGGTGGCAGCGCAGACGGTCCGCCAGTGGGCTCGTGCATAGCTGCACAGACAGAGACACGGGGAGGAGGAGGTGGTGGTGAGGAGTGGGTGGGTGAGTGGGTGAGTGGGTGGGTGGGTGGGTGAGTGAGTGAGTGGGTGGGTGGGTGAGTGAGTGGGTGGGCGGGTGGGTGAGTGGGTGGGTGGGTGGGTGGGTGAGTGAGTGGGTGGGTGGGTGGGTGAGTGGGTGGGTGGGTGGGTGAGTGAGTGAGTGGGTGGGTGGGTGAGTGGGTGGGTGGGTGAGTGAGTGGGTGGGTGAGTGAGTGAGTGAGTGGGTGGGTGAGTGAGTGAGTGGGTGGGTGAGTGGGTGGGTGGGTGAGTGGATGGGTGGTTGAGTGGGTGGTTGAGCGAGTGGATGAGTGAGTGGATGGGTGAGCGAGTGGGTGAGTGGGTGAGCGAGTGGGTGAGTGAGTGAGTGAGCGAGTGGATGAGTGAGCGAGCATCTCACAGTTTGCTGTCCACCCTGTAGGTAACGTCCAGGAGCTTTGAGCTGCTGCTGGTGGCGACGTCCACTTCAGCGTCGTGGTCCCAGCGGAGTTGCGTCAGCAGGTCGCGAGACTCCACGCGGACATTCAGAGGGGGAGTCGCAGCTGGGGAGATGGGAAAACGGTACTCAGTGTGCGCTAACCACTGCACCACCGCTCCCCACACTGCGCTAACCACTGCACCACCACTCCCCACACACAGTGCGCTAACCACTGCACCACCACTCCCCACACACACACATACAGTGTGCTAACCACTGCACCACCGCTCCCCACACACACACATACAGTGCGCTAACCACTGCACCACCGCTCCCAACACACACACACACACAGTGCGCTAACCACTGCACCACCACTCACACACACAGTGCGCTAACCACTGCACCACCACTCCCCACACACACACATACAGTGCGCTAACCACTGCACCACCACTCCCCACACACACACATACAGAGCACTAACCACTGCACCACCACTCACACATACAGTGCACTAACCACTGCACCACCGCTCCCCACACACACACATACAGAGCGCTAACCACTGCACCACCACTCACACACACAGTGCACTAACCACTGCACCACCGCTCCCCACACACACACAGTGCGCTAACCACTGCACCACCGCTCCCCACACACACAGTGCGTTAACCACTGCACCACCACTCCACACACACACACAGTGCGCTAACCACTGCACCACCGCTCCCCACACACACACACACAGTGCGCTAACCACTGCACCACCACTCCCCACTCACACACACACAGTGCGCTAACCACTGCACCACCGCTCCCCACACACACACACACAGTGCGCTAACCACTGCACCACCGCTCCCCACACACACACACAGTGCGCTAACCACTGCACCACCGCTCCCCACACACACACACACAGTGTGCTAACCACTGCACCACCGCTCCCCACACACTGTGCTAACCACTGCACCACCGCTCCCCACACTGCGCTAACCACTGCACCACCACTCCCCACACACACACAAAGTGCGCTAACCACTGCACCACCACTCCCCACACAAAGTGCGCTAACCACTGCACCACCACTCCCCACTCACAAACAAAGTTCGCTAACCACTGCACCACCACTCCCCACTCACACACACAGTGCGCTAACCACTGCACCACCGCTCCCCACACTGCGCTAACCACTGCACCACCACTCCCCACTCACACACAAAGTGCACTAACCACTGCACCACCGCTCCCCACACACACACACAAAGTGCGCTAACCACTGCACCACCGCTCCCCCCCCACACACACAGTGTGCTAACCACTGCCCCACCGCTCCCCACACACACACAGTGCGCTAACCACTGCACCACCGCTCCCCCCCACACACACAGTGTGCTAACCACTGCCCCACCGCTCCCCACACACACACAGTGCGCTAACCACTGCACCACCACTCCCCACACACAGTGCGCTAACCACTGCACCACCACTCCCCACACAAAGTGCGCTAACCACTGCACCACCGCTCCCCAGTGCGCTAATCACTGCACCACTACTCCCCACACACAAACACAGTGCGCTAACCACTGCACCACCGCTCCCCACGTCCACCACAACTTGGTACCCGATGTATCGACCACCTCCGGCTGGGCTCACCGTGTGTGCACGTGACGAGGTGGTGGAGGAGGAGGGAGAGGAAGAGTAGGCCAAGTCTCGAGAAGAGTTTCCTCGCCGCCATGACGCCCATCCGGGGGACGCGTTTTGCAGTTTCCCAAGTCACGTGGTGCAGAGAAATTCGATTCCCGATTCGATTAACTCTACTCGCGTCAATTCTTAATGGGATAACATTAGGAATCGATTACTGTAGATTAACGGGTGTATGGAGTCGATTTCTATTGGGATAACATGGGAATCGATTTAACGTTGATTAAGCTAATGGAATCGATTTCCGTTGGGATAACATGGGAATAGACTATCGTGTGTGTGTGTCCATGTGTGTGTGTCTAAAGTCGATGTCTGTGTGTGTAAGTTTATATGTGTGTGTAAGTCGATGTCTGTGTGTACTTGTGTGTGTGTGAGTCCATGTGTGTGTAAGTCGATGTCTGTGTGTACTTGTGTGTGTGAGAGTCCATGTGTGTGTATCTAAAGTCGATGTGTGTGTGTGTACTTGTGTGTAAGTCGATGTCTGTGTGTACGTGTGTGTGTGTGAGTCCCTGTGTGTGTATGTAAAGTCGATGTCTGTGTGTGTACGTTTATATGTGTGTGTAAGTCGATGTCTGTGTGTACTTGTGTGTGTGTGTGTGAGTCCATGTGTGTGTGTCTAAAGTCGATGTCTGTGTGTGTACGTTTATATGTGTGTGTAAGTCGATGTCTGTGTGTACTTGTGTGTGTGTGTGTGAGTCCATGTGTGTGTGTCTAAAGTCGATGTCTGTGTGTGTACGTTTATATGTGTGTGTAAGTCGATGTCTGTGTGTGTATCTAAAGTCGATGTCTGTGTGTACTTGTGTGTGTGTAACTCCATGTGTGTGTATCTAAAGTCGATCTCTGTGTGTGTAAGTTTATATTTGTGTGTAAGTCGATGTCTGTGTGTACTTGTGTGTGTGTGTGTCCATGTGTGTGTATCTAAAGTCGATGTCTGTGTGTGTGTACTTGTGTGTAAGTCGATGTCTGTGTGTACGTGTGTGTGTGTGAGTCCCTGTGTGTGTATGTAAAGTCGATGTCTGTGTGTGTAAGTTTGTATATGTGTGTAAGTCGATGTCGGTGTGTACTTGTGTGTGTATCTAAAGTCGATGTCTGTGTGTGTGTGTAAGTTGATGTCTGTGTGTACTTGTGTGTGTGTGTAGCTCCATGTGTGTGTATCTAAAGTCGATGTCTGTGTGTACTTGTGTGTGTGAGTCCATATGTCTGTATCTAAAGTCGATGTCTGTGTGTGTAAGTTTGTATGTGTGTGTAAGTCGATGTCTGTATGTGTGTACTTGTGTGTGTGAGTCCATATGTGTGTATCTAAAGTCGATGTCTGTGTGTGTGTACTTGTGTGTGTGTGTGAGTCCATGTGTGTGTATGTAAAGTCGATGTCTGTGTGTGTAAGTTTGTATATGTGTGTAAGTCGATGTCTGTGTGTGTGTACTTGTGTGTGTGTGAGTCCATGTGTGTGTATCTCAAGTCGATATCTGTGTGTGTGAGTCCATATGTGTGCGTGTAAGTGTGTGTGTCTACGTGCAAGTGTGTGCATAAGTCGATGTGTGTGAGTCGATGTGTCTGTAAGTCCATGTGTGTTTGAGTCGATGTGTCTGTGTGAGTCGCTATGTGTGTGTGTGAGTCGATGTGTGTATGTGTACGTTGATGTGTGTAAGTCCATGCGTGTGTGTGAGTCGCTGTGTGTGTGAGTCTATGTGTCAGTCGATGTGTGTGTGTGTCTATGTGTCAGTGGATGTGTGTGTGTAAGTCCATGTGTGTGTGTAAGTCCATGTGTGTGTGTAAGTCGATGCGTGTGTGTGTAAGTCGATGCGTGTGTAAGTCGATATGTGTGTGAGTCGATGTGTGTGTTTGAGTACATATATATGTGTGTGTGTAAGTCGATGTGTTTGTGTGTGTGGGTCGATGTCTGTGTGTGTAAGTCCATGTCTGTGTGTGTGTCTTTTTCGCCCGGGCAATGCCGGGTACCTCCCGCTGGTACCTAATAAATTCAACTTGAGTGCAGAAGGAGTTTGCGACGTGCGGTGCGAGTGTGTGAGGATGGGTGGGGCATCCTCCACTTGTGGGTGGTGAACTACTTTTGCACCATTCGCAGCCAACCCTTCTAATCAGAGTAGTGTATAGTGTAGTGTATAGTGTAGTGTATAATGTATAGTGTAGTGTATAGTAGTGTATAGTGTAGTGTATAATGTATAGTGTAGTGTATAGTAGTGTATAGTGTAGTGTATAAGTGTAGTGTATAAGTGTAGCGCATAGTATAGTGTATAGTAGTGTATAATGTAGTGTATAGTGTAGTGTAGTGTATAAGTGTAGTGTATAGTAGTGTATAGTGTAGTGTATAGTGTAGTGTATAGTAGTGTATAGTGTAGTGTATAGTAGTGTAGTGTATAGTGTAGTGTATAGTAGTGTATAGTAGTGTATAGTGTAGTGTATAAGTGTAGTGTATAGTGTAGTGTATAGTAGTGTATAGTGTAGTGTATAGTGTAGTGTATAGTAGTGTATAGTGTAGTGTATAGTGTAGTGTATAGTGTATAGTGTAGTGTATAGTGTAGTGTATAAGTGTAGTGTATAGTGTAGTGTATAGTGTAGTGTATAAGTGTAGTGTATAGTGTAGTGTATAGTGTAGTGTATGGTGTAGTGTATAGTAGTGTATAGTGTAGTGTATAGTAGTGTATAGTGTAGTGTATAGTGTAGTGTATAGTGTAGTGTATAAGTGTAGTGTATAGTGTAGTGTATAGTGTAGTGTATAGTAGTGTATAGTGTAGTGTATAGTGTAGTAGTGTATAGTGTAGTGTGTAGTAGTGTATAGTAGTGTATAGTGTAGTGTATAGTGTAGTGTATAGTGTAGTGTATAGTGTGTGTAGTAGTGTATAGTAGTGTAGTGTATAGTGTAGTGTATAGTAGGTATAGTGTAGTGTATAGTGTAGTGTATAGTAGTGTAGTGTATAGTGTATAGTGTAGTGTATAGTAGTGTATAGTGTAGCGTATAGTAGTGTATAGTGTAGTGTATAGTGTAGTGTATAGTAGTGTATAGTGTAGTGTATAGTAGTGTATAGTAGTGTAGTGTATAGTAGTGTATAGTGTAGTGTATAGTAGTGTATAGTAGTGTAGTGTATAGTGTAGTGTATAGTAGTGTATAGTGTAGTGTATAGTGTAGTGTATAGTGTAGTGTATAAGTGTAGTGTATAGTGTAGTGTATAGTGTAGTGTATAGTAGTGTATAGTGTAGTGTATAGTGTAGTGTATAGTGTAGTAGTGTATAGTGTAGTGTGTAGTAGTGTATAGTAGTGTATAGTGTAGTGTATAGTGTAGTGTATAGTGTAGTGTGTAGTAGTGTATAGTAGTGTAGTGTATAGTGTAGTGTATAGTAGTGTATAGTGTAGTGTATAGTGTAGTGTATAGTAGTGTAGTGTATAGTGTATAGTGTAGTGTATAGTAGTGTATAGTGTAGTGTATAGTAGTGTAGTGTATAGTGTAGTGTATAGTAGTGTATAGTGTAGTGTATAGTAGTGTATAGTAGTGTAGTGTATAGTAGTGTATAGTGTAGTGTATAGTAGTGTATAGTAGTGTAGTGTATAGTGTAGTGTATAGTGTAGTGTATAGTGTAGTGTATAGTGTAGTGTATAGTGTAGCGCATCGTGCCGTATGTATTTGTTTAACTTCTTTCTCACCACATGTAGCTAGAACTGATCCTCGTAGTAGTGTATCGTGGTGTATAGTATAGTGTATAGTAGTGTATAGTGTAGTGTATAGTGGTGTATAGTAGTGTATCGTGGTGTATAGTGGAAGACTGTGTAGTGTAGAGTAGAGTGTATTTTAGTGTAGTATGTACATTTATTTCGCACCGTACGTAGCCCACCGTGCTAATTGGAGGTGCACTGTGATGTATACGCACTCGTATGTTGAGGAGCCCCGGGAACATGTCTCATTCACTGTGACATCACTTACAAAATATGTTCAACAGATTAGCAGAATTACCCTATTGACTGAGTGAAATCGTCTATAAGGCTGAACAGGTGGCTTTGGCAGTAACATAATCTCACCATCCACCAGCCCATGGGGTGCTCCGATCGAACTTGTTAAAAAGCACGTCGGCAGTTTGCGATTTTGTGTTGATGTCCGCAAGCTTGACAATGTTTCCGTTGCGGATGCATACCCTTGCCTCGTATGGACCATTCGCTGGACGCTTTGGCGGGCAAGCGGTTTTTTTCCACCCTTGACCTCCTGTCGGGATTTTGACGAGGCTTCAAACACGAAGAGGGCTTTTAGGACACCCAAAGGGTTGTTTGAATTTAACCGGCTTCCTATGGGGCTCCACTCTTCATTGAACATGACTTTATACAAGCTATTGCATTTTGTTATAAAGCCGACATTTAACTCATCCCAAATCTGCATTAAAACTTATCACCTCTCTCTAGCCATGAACCCGGCTTCATTGTGGCAGGAGTTGCACAGCTGTCAAAGTTTGCAGTCGCGTCTTTGCACGGTGCACTGCAAAATGGTGGGTGGGTGGCTTGGTTTTCACCGCGAACCTCCTTCCAAGACAACGCCACATTGACAGCTATGCAACACGGAGACACTTACGTTCGCAGACGTGAAGTTGACTTGAAAACATTTATTGACCACGCGACTCAAACGTCCATTCGACCATTCAAGCGTAGCGACAGGTAAGCGATGTCAGTGCACATTCATCGCGAACAAATACCTCGAGGCATTTCGTGACGACTTGCAAGGCGGAGCATCGGACGTCTCTGTCGATGCCGTTGTGTTTGTCGCGCTTGAGGTGCATCTTCACCTCGAAGTCAACGTCGCTGCTCAGATCGTCGCGCATCTCCACGTATGTGGAGATGCTCGTGGACGGCTTCCGCTATTTCTTCTCTCCTCCACCTGCTGCTGCTGCTGCAAGCGGCTTGAGAGACGCAGGCGGCTCGCGCGCTCCTCACCGCCCGTCTCGCGGCGGTAAAAGTAGTTGAAGTTGGAGACGATGACGGGCACGGGGAGGGCGATGGTGAGCATGCCGGCGATGGCGCACAGCGAGCCCACCGCCTTGCCCCACGCCGTCACGGGACACATGTCGCCGTAACCCACCGTCGTCATGGTTACGATGGCCCACCAGAAGGTGTCGGGGATGCTTCGGAACTCCGAGTTTAGTTGGTCGGCCTCGGCAAAGTAGACGGCGCTGGAGAAGAGGACGACGCCGATGACGAGGAAAAATATGAGCAGGCCCAGCTCGCTCGCGCTCGCCTTCAAAGTCTGGCCCAGGATCTTCAAGCCCCTGGAGTGCCTGGACAGCTTGAGTATCCGGAACACTCGCACCAGCCGGGTCATCCGCAAAATCGCCAGTGACGTGGCCTGCTGGTCACGCCCTTGGGGCTTGGCCATCTCGATGCCGAGGGTGATGAAGTAGGGCAGAATGGCCACGATGTCAATGATGTTCATGATGCTTTTGAAAAATCCCAGTTTGTTGGGGCACGCAAAAAACCTCACCAGCAGTTCAAAGGAAAACCAAACGATGCAAATGGTTTCCACGATAAAAAATGGATCAGTGACAGAGCCGTGATGCGTGCCGTCGACCTGTGTGCCGTTGATGTCCTTTGCCGGGAGAAATTTTTGCTTATTCTCGTCCCTGAGTTCAGGCAGAGTCTCGAGGCAGAACATGACGATGGAGATAAGGATGACCAGCACGGACACGGTGGCAATTCCCCTGGCCGCGATGGAGCTCTCGGGGTATTCGAACAGCAGCCACACCCGCCGCTGGAACTCGTCCGATGGCAGTGGCTCCTGCTCCTCCACCTCCTCCACCTCCTCCTCTCCGATGAAGCCCTCGTCTTCCCAGAACTTGACCACGGCCTCGTTGCCGAGCTCGTAGAACTCGATCTCCTCGCCGAACACTTCGAGGGAGACGTTGACCGGGCGTCTCAGCCGCCCGCCGGACTGGTAGTAGTGGAGGATGGCGTCGAAACTCGGCCGGTTCCTGTCGAAGAAGTACTCGTTGCGCAGGGGGTCGTGGTGGCGCCACCTCTTGCCGGGGTCGCCCAGGAGGGTGTCCGGGAACCGGCCGAGTGTCTTGAGCTGCGTCTCGAATCGCAGCCCCGACACGTTGACGACGACCCTCTCGCAGGACTCGTGCGTCAGCGGCTCTGTGCCGCCGTCAAGCAGCGCCGCCTCGTACATGGCGGTTGGAGAACTGCGCGGGGGGTCAGAGGTCACAAACGGGTTTTGATTCCTTACCCGTACCCGTACCCGGCCGCACCCGTACCCTACCCGTACCCGCCCTGGTACGGGTAGGGTACGGGTATCTGGTACCCGATTGCGACCTCTGGGATGAAGCCATGTTGCAGGCGCGGGTGGGTTGATTCTAGGAACTTGAATTGTGAGAAGAGACAAGACGTTGGGAAATGAGTGACAAACGGTGACTCACCAGTGACTCATGGCCTAACCCGTACCCGGCCGCACCAGAGTCGCAAACGGATACCCGGCTACCCGTACCCGGCCGGGTATGGGTAGTCGGGTATCGGGTAGGGTACGGGTATCGGGTACCCGGTTGCGACCTCTGGCGGGGGTCAGGATGGCAGGCGGCGGATTTCGACAACAAAAATGTCAACAGAAACAAAGCCACGTGGAATAAAAAAAAATACGCAGAAAATCAGTGGGAGCGCAGAAATGAAATTGTATGTTGGTGGTACAGCAATGGATTCTTGATTCTATCTGTGCAGAGCTTTGAGTATCACGCTCAAGCACGCATCGGGCTCGCGAAGGAAAACACACGGCCTGGCGGTAGCGCGTTCACCAATTGTCGCAGAGGATCACAGTTCGAAGGCAGCAACCGCCCTGGTTAATACTGCGGTGCCTACTAACCGTACCGATACTCCGATTCGCACGGTTGGCTACGTACGGTGACAACGTTCAACACACGTCCATACAAGACTGTCACTATTTGCCGTCTGCTTCACAGCGGACGTTAGGAGTCCAGTGACTTCATTCGCAAGAGTCAAACTACCGCAACTGAAGGCGATGTTTTATTTCAGCAGGTAAGGCCCATTGAGCTGGCTCAAGGAAGCGGCTTCTCACTTGTAAATGTCCAGCAGGCAAATACCGGCTACGAACGTCGATTACAAAAAGTTGGGGGAGGAACAGGAGGACCCGGAGGGAGAAAATCCACGCAACCAGGTGAAGATAGACACGCAAAGTGGAGATGTGAAGCTTCCGTGGCTGCAAGGATTCATACTCTTTGTTTTTTTTGGTAAAGTCACGTGGGCAAAAAATAAAATAACGGAAATTCTTCTATAAATAGGAAATATATAATTATACTTTTATTTCTATTTTATTTCTATAATTTTCATTATTAAAAATAATAATTAGTTATTTTATTTCTACTATTATTACTCAGTTGAGGCCTTGCTGGGTAAACAGCCATCGTAGGCTCAGCGTAGCATCCTTCTAACTAAGATTATTGCTG
>NW_026891308.1:15000-101475 GCF_015708825.2 Lethenteron reissneri | reverse complement strand
CCGGCCACGTAGTTTTACCCGGGCCCCGCTCACCATCATGAAGGTCCTTAATGATCGTGAGCAAAGGGTCAGGGACTCCGAAAGCACGAAGAACAACCCAGAGCCCAGGCCTACTGATGATATCATAGGCCTTGACCAGGTCAATAAAGCAGAGATGTAGGTCTTGTTGGAATTTCCTACACCTCTGCTGTAGCAGACGGACAGAAATATGGCATCTGTGCAGGGACCGTCCTTTCCTGAAACTGCATTGGGGCTCCGGCAAGCCTCTCCTCAGCGTGTTCTAGCAAGGCGATGTTGAATATCCTTGCCAGGACCTTTCCCGGCACACTGAGAGATGAGATGCCCTGTAGTTGTTAGTCTGTGCAGGGTCGCCCTTCTTCAAGAGGGGGACTACCAGGGCATCCTTCCAATCCTGCGGAACCGTCCAGTAGTCCAGACTGTTGTTATGATGTCATATAGGGCAGGTCTGTGCACAAACGCCACCCTCCCTCAGCATTTCTCTTGAGAGATCATCTCTGCCCGGTGCCTTTCCTGGTCTCAGGCTCTGGATCGCTTTGAGTACTTCCTTAGATGGCAGCTCAGCCAGCCACTTCAGGGGGTGACTTCCTCTTCAAACAATGAGGCACCGCAGCCTCAGCAGGGCTATCCTCTCTTTGTCCCACAAGTGTTTGCAGGCTGGGGGAGTTCCCCCTCTCCCAGGACCTCACAGAAATGCTCAGCAATCTGCAAACCTGTTCCTAGGGGTCGGAGATTGGATCACCGTCTTTCCCTTAATGATGGTAATAGGTGTGGTGCTGCAGGTCACTTTTTTGATGGAATTAAACAGCGATTTGTGATCGCGGGCCATGAGGCAGACCTCCATCTCTTCAGGAACCTGACGCCACCAACCATCCTTGCAGCGCCTCACGGCTCTCCGAACCTCCGAGCGAAGGCTGCGGTAAACCGCCTCATTCTCTGATGTGGGATACTGAAGCCGATGAGAGTGGGCCTGTCGCCTTTTTTCAGCCAGCCTAAACACCTCCTCTGTCAGCCAGGGTCTCTGGGGAGGTTGGACCGTGTACCCAAAGCAGCCATTGCAGCTGCATGAGCCACAGTCCTAAACCCTCGCCCATTTACCCTCGACATGAGGAGTGGGGGACAATGCCAACCCCCAGCCGCAAGCGATGATGAAATTCTCGCTTGCAACTTTCATCAGCTGAGACCAGGCCACCTTAGGTTGGAATGGGGTCCTGGGGTGTACACCCACCACCGGAGAGTGGAAGACTGGCAGGCGCATCTTGCAGATGACAAGTCGATGGTCAGAGGCAGATCAGCTCCACGGTAGATCCTGGTGTCAGGACATGGGCCCGCATCGCTGATCCGTCACTATGTAGTCCAGCAGATGTTCTTGCTTGTGTAGTGACTGCGATTGTCACTGTGTGGTGACCGGGCTTACGAAGCCACGGCGGATGATGTGTTGGCATTACGTGCAGCCCGCTCACTGGGCGTAGTACCGCCAGCCCTAGCGGGGCCTGGGTGAGCGCTGGTCAGCGTGGAGGCACCACGTACGGCGTGCGGTGCGGGCTCCCGGCGAGGGAGCGAGAGGGAGCGTCAGCCAGCCAGGGTTACGTTGGGGCACGATGCGCCGGTTGACCTGCCGACACGTCACCGGATGATATTGGAGGGGGCCACCAGTGGACGGGGGGCCGCTGGGCGGTCACATGGTCTACAAGAGCCCTCGGAGCCTTCGGGAAGAGCCGGAGAGATCTAGAAGGTGGGCGGGGCGAGGGGTTGTAGATCTGAAGTTTTCGCGACTGCGATGATTCATACTCTTTGGTGTTTTCGGTAAAAGTCACGTAGGTGAAAATAAAATAAAATTAAAACTAAATTAAATCACGACGTTTCGGACGCCACGCAAGTGTCTGTCAACGGGCGGGAAAGCGTGGCCTGCTGCTGATGCAGACCAAAGAGTGAGGGGCTCGGGTTCTTCGTGTTGCTGGCGATGAAGATCCGCATCGGGTTGAAGAAGCCTCTAGTCACGCGGTCAACACCCAAGTGTAGCTTGTGTTGTGTCGCTGAAGAGTGTTGCTCCCAAGACAACGTCTGCGACCGAGTTGGACTCGACACACTTGGACCCGCCGCCGGGTTCATAGAGCAGCGTAGCGCTAACCGCTACACCACCGCTACCCATCGCGCTGTGGGGGTCACCTTGGTCTCGATGTTGCGTCCTCTCAGTGCCGAGCGGGACGAAGCGCAGCACGCAGTCCACCAGCCCCTCGCCCTTCCACGTGCTCAGCCGTCCGTCCGGATCTGCCGAGCTCAACTCCCTGCAATGTCACCGCCGTGACGTGAACCCCCGACGTTCCCCGTCGCGTCCACCGCGTGACGTCGCGTCAACCGCGGCGTTCCCCGTCGCGTCCACCACGAAATCACCGCCCCTTACCGTAGGCACGTCAAGGCGTTGCAGAACGCCGCGGAAGGCGAGGCGGACGAGCCGGGTGGGGAGGTTGAGGCGGGCGAGTCTCCAAAGTTGCTCCTCCAGCCGCTCTCTGGCACCAGCACGTGCTCCACCAGCGCCGGGAGGCAAAGCTCCACCAGCGCAGCCCTCAGAGACTCGTGGCACGACAGGTTCCACAGCGTGCCTGGGGTAGGGGTGGCGAGGGTGGGTGGTGAGCGTGGGTGGTGAGTGTGGGTGGTGAGTGTGGGTGGTGAGTGTGGGTGGTGAGTGTGGGTGGTGAGTGTGGATGGTGAGCGTGGGTGGTGAGCGGGGTGGTGAGTGTGGGTGGTGAGTGTGGGTGGCGAGGGTGGTGGTGAACGTGGATGGTGAGCGTGGGTGGTGAGCGTGGGTGGTGAGCGTGGGTGGTGAGCGTGGGTGGTGAGTGTGGGTGGTGGTGAGTGTGGGTGGTGAGTGTGGGTGGTGAGTGTGGGTGGCGAGGGTGGGTGGTTGAGCGTGGGTGGTGAGTGTGGGTGGCGAGGGTGGGTGGCGAGTGTGGGTGGTGAGCGTGGGTGGTGAGCGTGGTGGTGAGCGTGGGTGGTGAGTGTGGGTGGCGAGGGTGGGTGGTGGTGAGCGTGGTGGTGAGCGTGGATGGGAGTGGGGTGGTGAGTGTGGGTGGTGAGGCGTGGGTGGTGAGCGTGGATGGTGAGGTGTGGGTGGTGAGTGTGGATGGTGAGCGTGGGTGGTGAGGCGTGGGGTGGTGAGCGTGGGTGTGAGCGTGGGTGGTGAGCGTGGGTGGTGAGAGTGGGTGGTGAGCGTGGGTGGTGAGCGTGGGTGGTGAGCGTGGGTGGTTGAGCGTGGGTGGTGAGCGTGGGTGGTGAGCGTGGGTGGTGAGCGTGGGTGGTGAGCGTGGGTGGTGAGCGTGGTGGTGAGCGTGGGTGGTGAGCGTGGGTGGTGAGCGTGGGGGTGAGGTGGGTGGTGAGTGTGGGTGTGTGGATGGTGAGTGTGGGTGGTGAGTGTGGGTGGTGAGTGTGGGTGGTGAGTGTGGGTGGTGGTGAGTGTGGGTAGTGAGTGTGGGTGGTGGTGAGTGTGGATGGTGAGTGTGGGTGGTGGTGAGTGTGGGTGGTGAGTGTGGGTGGTGGTGAGTGTGGGTGGTGGTGAGTGTGGGTGGTGAGTGTGGGTGGGTTGCTACGGGTGATCTTCTCCAGGGCTTGAGGGTTGTGAGTGCGTCCCAGCAGGCTGGCTAAGGCCGCGAGGCTTCCATTGTTGCTAAATGCCAATGCACCAGCATGGCTGGAGCTGAGGATTTGCAACATCTCGCATGCAGACACAAGCACCTGTAGGGGCACGGGGAGGTGAGGAGATGCACAAACACCGCCATTCGCCAGACCATGTGCACCTTGAGGCCACGTGAAGTGTCAAACGCCCACTGGCAGGAGGTCAAGGGGCAAACCCAGGTGCCACGGGTCAACTGAGATGACCGAGATGACTGGCTGATGCACCACCTGTGCCCCCTACTGTGCCAACTTGCTGTGCTTTAGCCACCCGGCGCTCCGCTCGTTGTTGTGAGCGTCGCTCCTCCGCCCTCCGTTGTTGTTGGAGGGCGACTGCCTCACAGACAAAAATCCCCCGTGTAGCCTTAACAGACTGTAGGAGCAAGTGCTTGTGAGCGAGTAGCACCTGTAAAGGCCGGCACGGCACACGAGGGGGGTCGGTGGCCAACATCACGCCCTTTGTCGCCCTAGCAGCGATGTTTACACATTTGAGGCTGAGTCGACCTACACACACACAGACACATATCCTTGTCCCCCCGTGCGCCCCCACTCGTGGTCTCACATGGTCGTCTCCTCACACTCAACGAGCAGCGTGAATATTGAGCGCAGCTTCCCAGCCGCCCACACCACCGCCACCGCCAACTTGTCAGGTTGCTGGCAATCACCGCCACCAACGGCAACACCACAACCACCAACACCACCGCCAACACCACAACCACCACCGCCAACACCAGCACCGCCACTGCCGCCACCACCGCCACCACCGCCAACAACACCACCACCGCCAACAACACCACCACCACCACCGCCACCACCGCCACCGCCAACACCACAACCACCACCGCCAACACCACCGCCGCCACCGCCACCATCACCACCACCAACACCGCCACCTCCCCCACCCTCCCCCACCGAGAAGCCTCCTCTCTCTCGCTGCCGCCCCCCTCCGGCGGTGTTGGCAGTGGCGGCGGTGCTGGTAAAGAAGCAGCCTCTGAGAGCGCCAATGAAGCCGGACCACCAGCGGCGCGGCAGGGAGCCAAGCGGTGGTGCGGCGGCAGCAGGGGCAGCAGGGGCAGCAGAGACAGCAGCAGGGGCAGCAGCAGCAGGGGCAGCAGCAGCAGGGGCAGCAGCAGCAGGGGCAGCAGCAGCAGGAGCAGGGGCAGGGCGTGGAGCGTCAGACAGGAGGGCCGTGGTGGCCATGGTGGTGACAAAGTCCTTCGGCCTGGGAGGGGGAGAGTGGGGGAGAGGTGAGCGTGTGTGTGTAGACATTACACACAGACACACACACATTACAACAACAGCAACCGCCATTCGCCACTAAGTGGCGGTGATGTCAACACGACACTTGTGCCAGGCCACGTGCACCTTGAGGCCACGTGAAGTGTCGAACGCCCGCTGGCAGGAGGTCACGGAGCAGACCCAGGTGCCACGGGTCGACTGACAGAGATGACTGGCTGATGCACCACCTGTGCCCCCAACTGTGCCAACTTGTTGTGCTTTAGCCACCCGGCGCTCCGCTCGTTGTTGTGAGCGTCGCTCCTCCGCCCTCCGTTGTTGTTGGAGGGCGACTGCCTCCAACTGCCCAGTAGCGTCCTTCACGAGCCTCCTCCACTGAGGCCGATCTTGACACCGCTGTACCAGTCATCGGCAAGTCCACTCAGCTCCACGTCCTCCTGTACCACATCACTCCATCTCTTCTCCAGCCCGTGCCCGCCCGTCTAGCCCCCTCGATCCGGCCGAACAAAAGCTGTTTAGGCATGCGGTGGCTGGGCATGCGGGCTACATGACCCAGCCAACGCAGCCTTGCCTGCCGGAGGAGCTCACTGATGGGACTTTGCCCAGATCTTTCAAGGATTTGTGAGCTCCTCACACAATCCAGCCTGCCGGTTAAACCCAACAACCACCACAACAACCACCACACAAACAACAACCACAACCACCACCACACAAACAACCATCACTACAACAACCACCACCACACAAACAACAACCACCACAACAACAACAACCACCACCACACAAACAACCATCACCACAACAACAACCACCACACAAACAACAACCACCACCACACAAACAACACCACCACAACCACCACCACACAACAACAACCACCACAACAACCCCACACAAACAACCACCACAACAACCACCACCACAACCACCACCACAACCACCACAACAACCACAATAACCACCACCACAACAACCACCACAACCACAACAACCACCACCACAACCACCACCACAACCACCACAACAACCACCACAACCACCACTACAACCACAACCACCACCACCACAACCACCACAACAACCACCACAACAACCTCCAACCTGGGTGCCGCCATCTTGAACTTGGCGATGGTCTCCGGGTTATGACGTCACCGGGAATCGTTTGTTCGATTCTCATCGATTCTAATCGTTGGTTCGATTCTCATCGATTCTAATCGTGGTTTGCGCGTCTCTCTCTGCTAATCGATTCCCATCGATTATAATAATCGTTTTGTGTGTCTCCCTCTCTCTGATGATCGATTATCATCGATTAAATTATCCGTTACGGTTGGCTCCGTGTGGCTATGAGATGTTGACCACCTCCCCTGGTCTACAGGAGGTCGTGGGATCGATTTGAGGCTGAGTCGACCTAGGGGAGGCCCAGAGCCAGTTCAGATAATCGTCACCGGTGTTGGCCGTGAGCGGGAATCGAACCCGGGTCGCTAGGGTCGTAGTGCAGCGTAGCGCTAACCACTACACCACCGCTCCCCACAATAAAGACACACACACACACAGACACGCGCGCACACACACAGACACACACACACGCACACACACACGCGCACACACAGACACACACACACAGAGACACACAGACACACACAGACACACAGCACGCCAGCACACAGACACACACACACGCACACACGCGCACACACAGACACACACACACAGAGACACACAGACACACACACACACAGAGACACACACAGACACACACACGTACACACACACGCGCACACACGTACACAGACACACGCGCACACACAGACACACACACACAGACACACGCGCACACACACACAGACACACAGAGACACACACAGACACACACGTACACACACGCGCACACACACACACAGACACACACACAGACACACACACAGACACACGCGCACACACAGACACACACACACACAGACACACACACACACACACAGACACACACACGTACACACATGCACACACACACACATGCACGCACACACACACAGACACACACACACGTACACACACGCACACACATGCACGCACACACAGATACACACCTACACACACACACGCACACAACAACAACTGCCATTCGTCGACTGAGAAGAACACGCACGGACACGCACGGACACGCACGCACACGCACGCACGGACACGCACGCACACGCGTGGACACGCACGCACACGCACGCACACGCGTGGACACGCATAGGATTCGGGGGGGGGGGGTGCGTCAGGCGAACGTATGCATGTTGGGGGGGGGGGGTGTAAAAAGTCCACGTGCGTACAGGGACAGGGGAGGGGTCAAGTTTTGACAGATTTGTGCGTACCTCGTACTTGTTGGGGTCGCTGGCCCCCGAGATCCCTCCCTCTGTACCGCTAACGGCCGGGTTAACCTCATTACTCGCCCCCTCGCTGCTAGGCGAACCGCTGCTGGGTTCTCCACCCATGGGGTGAGAGCCGTCGCTCGAGGATTCCCCTCCCCCGCGGATCCGCGTAATAGGCATGGTTAATTACGTACGCGCACACCCACACACAGTTCTGCGTGGCACTCACTCAACACTGACCACTCACGTTATGATCGCGCACCTGTATTATACACGTAGTGAACGTGCGCGCACACACGCATACAGCTCCACACGCGATACCCACTCTTGCGCCGCTCTGCACAGCGCTCGCCGCCCGCTGGCCGCTCACGTTATGATCGCGCACCTGGGGTACGCCGATTACGCACGCCACGAGCTTACGCATACACAGTACCACTACGCGTTCACACTTATAACACGAGATCACACGAGGCCACGATCAGCTATTAATGATTTATTGTCTGCTACCTGGGACTGGTTGTTGAGTCAGTATGAATCGACGAGGCTGCCTACTCTACCATCCCAGGACCTATTCCCTATTTATCGTTCACGAAATACTTTTACCTCCTTACTCACGGTTTGAGGCACTCGACGTTCCGTGGATTTCCTCGCTGCTTGCCTCGACACGTCGCCACGGACGTCCGGAGGGCAGAGCTGGGGGCCGTCTTGGACGCTGGCTTCTCGGAGTAAGAGAGAGCTCTACCTCGCTACGCTCCCTTTATCCTAATTCCCGGACTCAGGCCCCTACCCCTTCCCACGTACCGTGCGCCTTCGATATGCTAATCGGATGTTCCGCGAGTTAATTCCTTTCTCACGCATGCCTTTGTTATTGCAGATTATGCGGCGGCGTCCATTACAAAGGTGCGCCGTGGGAATTTGTGCACGGCTGCCCGTGTGACCCCGCTCTCCAGGTTATTATACTAACAGCCTTATCCTTTAACTCCCCTAACAATGGTGCCTGCGTACCCGAGCGTAATTATGCCGTCCCTCCGCTGCCTGTGCGGGGGTGCCTGATTATGCAGTTCAGATGCGCTGCGTGTTTTCTAATGATGCTCCTCCATCACAATGCTTATTCCCTCTGCCTGCCCCGTCGATACTCGCGTGTGTGGGGGGAAATGCGCCTCAACCGCGGTGGCCGAATGCCCCACGCCGCGACCACACCATATTAAGGCCGATCGCAGCGCCGCGGCGCAACGTAGCACAAGGGAGGTCATCCAATTCCCTGATCGCCGGAAACCGTGAGAGTTAATCCCGATAAGGGTTTCTCGGATAAAAACCGGTCAGCCAGGTGACCTCCCCTCGGAGCTCTATGGGGGGGGGGGGGAAATGCGTGCGGGTGTGTTCGTGTGAGGTGAGGTGAGGGGGACGCGGGGTTGGCTCTGTTGCTTGGTGGTGGCGAGGTCGGGGATTTGGGCGCCTGCCGAACGGCTTCGTGGCGGCGGCATCACACAGCCAGCTATGGCTGCAGGGTTTTGGTAGTACATGTTGCTTATGTCGTTTATTGTGAAAATTCCGTCACAGCTCCTATGATTGCTTTTTCATTGCTTTCACGGCTTTATTTTGGTGATTTCGAAATATTTTCCTTTCTAGGCTCTAAGGAAAGCTGTCTCGGGTGTGGACCAATCAACTTCAAGGACAGTGCACATTATCAGAGTTGTGTTTTTTGTTTGCATTATGACTGCAGGTATTGTGGTCTATGCAAACATGACTCCTTTTTAAAAGGTGTCAGTTTTGTTGCCAGATAGAAGGGTAAAAAAACAATTATCGTTGTTATTGTTGTTGTTATTGTTGTTGTGTGATCACAACCGAGGAGTGATGTTCTTCAGCACCACCGGGGGATGTTTGGCTAATGCCGGTTACAATCGGTGCCCCGGGTTTGGCTTTTTTTTTTTTACGAAAGACCTCTCTGTTACTGGACGCAGTTTTTTTTATTTGTTTTCAACTGACGTGTGCCGCTGGACGGGAGGTGACTGGGCGGAGCTCGATTCTCATCGTCGTTGGCATCGGGGAGAATGTGAATTGTCCCCCGCGTGCCTGGGGGTGCTACTGTTTTGGTTTGACGCTGTTGGTTTTTTCGGCGAACCGATGTCACCCGGGTTGTCAACAAATAGACGCACAAATGTGGCCGTCGCCTGGCGAAGCTGGTGGCTGTGATGACTGGCGAAATGTCGCGGACTGCAGTGGCGAATGTTGTGGCTTGACCCATAGACTCACACAGAGACTCATAGACTCACGTATAGACCCATAGACTCACACAGAGACCCATAGACTCACGTATAGACTCATAGACTCACGTATAGACCCATAGACTCACATAGAGACTCAGACTCACATAGAGACCCATAGACTCACATAGAGACCCATAGACTCACGTATAGACCCATAGACTCACATAGAGACCCATAGACTCACATAGAGACTCAGACTCACATAGAGACCCATAGACTCACATAGAGACCCATAGACTCACGTAGAGACCCATAGACTCACATAGAGACTCAGACTCACGTAGAGACTCAGACTCACATAGAGACCCATAGACTCACACAGAGACCCATAGACTCACGTAGAGACCCATAGACTCACGTAGAGACCCATAGACTCACATAGAGACTCAGACTCACGTAGAGACTCAGACTCACATAGAGACCCATAGACTCACATAGAGACTCAGACTCACGTAGAGACCCATAGACTCACGTAGAGACCCATAGACTCACGTAGAGACCCATAGACTCACATAGAGACCCATATACTCACGTAGAGACCCATAGACTCACATAGAGACTCAGACTCACATAGAGAACCATAGACTCACATAGAGACCCATAGACTCACATAGAGACTCACAGACTCACGTAGAGACCCATAGACTTACACAGACACCCATAGACTCACATAGAGACTCATAGACTGAGGTGGTGGTGTGAGGTGGTGGTGGTGGTGAGGGTGGTGAAGATGGTGGTGGTGAGGGTGGTGAGGGTGGTGGTGAGGGTGGTGAGGGTGGTGGTGAGGGTGGTGGTGAGGGTGGTGGTGAGGGTGGTGGTGGTGAGGGTGTTGAGGGTGGTGGTGGTGAGGGTGGTGGTGGTGGTGAGGGTGGTGGTGGTGGTGAGGGTGGTGGTGGTGGTGAGGGTGGTGGTGAGGGTGGTGGTGGTGGTGGTGGTGAGGGTGGTGGTGGTGAGGGTGGTGAGGGTGGTGGTCAGGGTGGTGGTGGTGGTGAGGGTGGTGGTGAGGGTGGTGGTGAGTGATGGTGGTGAGGGTGGTGGTGAGTGATGGTGGTGAGTGATGGTGGTGGTGGTGAGGGTGGTGAGGGTGGCGGTGAGGGTGGTGGTGGTGGTGAGGGTGGTGAGGGTGGTGGTGGTGAGAGTGGTGAAGGTGGTGGTGGTGGTGAGGGTGGTGGTGGTGGTGAGGGTGGTGGTGGTGGTGAGGGTGGTGGTGAGTGATGGTGGTGGTGGTGAGGGTGGTGGTGGTGGTGAGAGTGGTGAAGGTGGTGGTGGTGGTGATTGATGGTGGTGAGGCCACCTCCATCATTACCATCACCACCACCTCCACTATTACCACCACCACTATAACTTTCACCATCGCCACCACCACCACCTCCAACATCACCACCACCACCATCACCTCCACCATCACCACCACCCCCACCACCCCCATCATCACCACCACCGCTTAAACCTCATTTCACAGGCCACCAGGTTTGCCGCGACTGAAGGAAAAAAAATATCAAACAAACATCAACATCATCAACAAATAAATAAATAAACACGTCTCGGAGGCCAACAGGCAACGGACGACAAGAAATGAACAATATTCATGTTTAATATCCATCCTATCGCTTCATCGGCAACGATAGCGCGCCACCAAAGACGCAGATCCACACCCACCCGTGTAGCCTCTAGCAGGCTGTGGGGGCAAGTGCTGTTAGTAGCAGCAGCAGCTATGAACACACAGAGACAAAGATCCCCCGTGTAGCCTCTCACAGGCTGTAGGGGCAAGTGCTGTGAGTAGGGGGTTGTTGTGGTTGTTGTGGTGGTTGTGGTTCTGGTGGTGGTTGTGGTGGTTTTTGTGGTGGTGGTTGTGGTGGTGGTTGTAGTGGTGGTTGTTGTGGTGGTTGTTGTGGTTGTGGTGGTTGTAGTGGTGGTTGTTGTGGTAGTTGTTGTGGTGGTTGTTGTGGTGGTTGTTGTGGTGGTTGTGGTGGTAGTTGTAGTGGTTGTGGTGGTTGTGGCGGTTGTTGTGGTGGTTGTGGTTGTTGTGGTGGTTGTTGTGGTCAGGGTCGGGATCGAACCCACGACCTCCTGTAGACCAGGCGAGGTGGTCAACATCTCATAGCCACCGTGATGATGATGAGAGAGAGATCGAACCCACGACCTCCTGTAGACCAGGCGAGGTAGTCAACATCTCATAGCCACCGTGATGATGATGAGAGAGAGATCGAACCCACGACCTCCTGTAGACCAGGCGAGGTAGTCAACATCTCATAGCCACCGTGATGATGATGAGAGAGATCGAACCCACGACCTCCTGTAGACTAGGCGAGGTAGTCAACATCTCATAGCCACCGTGATGATGATGAGAGAGAGATCGAACCCACGACCTCCTGTAGACCAGGCGAGGTGGTCAACATCTCATAGCCACCGTGATGATGATGATGAGAGAGATCGAACCCACGACCTCCTGTAGAATAGGCGAGGTAGTCAACATCTCATAGCCACCGTGATGATGATGAGAGAGATCGAACCCACGACCTCCTGTAGACCAGGCGAGGTAGTCAACATCTCATAGCCACCGTGATTATGAGAGAGAGATCGAACCCACGACCTCCTGTAGACCAGGCGAGGTGGTCAACATCTCATAGCCACCGTGGTGATGATGAGAGAGAGATCGAACCCACGACCTCCTGTATACCAGGCGAGGTGGTCAACATCTCATAGCCACCGTGATGATGAGAGAGAGATCGAACCCACGGCCTCCTGTAGACCAGGCGAGGTAGTCAACATCTCATAGCCACCGTGATGATGATGAGAGAGAGATCGAACCCACGACCTCCTGTAAACCAGGCGAGGTAGTCAACATCTCATAGCCACCGTGATGATGATGAGAGAGAGATCGAACCCACGACCTCCTGTAGACCAGGCGAGGTGGTCAACATCTCATAGCCACCGTGATGATGATGAGAGAGAGATCGAACCCACGACCTCCTGTAGACCAGGCGAGGTGGTCAACATCTCATAGCCACCGTGATGATGATGAGAAAGAGATCGAACCCACGACCTCCTGTATACCAGGCGAGGTAGTCAACGTCTCATAGCCACCGTGATGATGATGAGAGAGATCGAACCCACGACGTCCTGTAGACCAGGCGAGGTGGTCAACATCTCATAGCCACCGTGATGATGAGAGAGATCGAACCCACGACCTCCTGTAGACCAGGCGAGGTAGTCAACATCTCATAGCCACCGTGATGATGATGAGAGAGATCGAACCCACGACCTCCTGTAGACCAGGCGAGGTAGTCAACGTCTCATAGCCACCGTGATGATGATGAGAGAGAGATCGAACCCACGACCTCCTGTAGACCAGGCGAGGGAGTCAACATCTCATAGCCACCGTGATGATGATGAGAGAGATCGAACCCACGACGTCCTGTAGACCAGGCGAGGTGGTCAACGTCTCATAGCCACCGTGATGATGATGAGAGAGAGATCGAACCCACGACGTCCTGTAGATCAGGCGAGGTAGTCAACATCTCATAGCCACTGTGATGATGAGAGAGAGATCGAACCCACGACCTCCTGTAGACCAGGCGAGGTGGTCAACATCTCATAGCCACCGTGATGATGATGAGAGAGAGATCGAACCCACGACCTCCTGTAGACCAGGCGAGGTAGTCAACATCTCATAGCCACCGTGATGATGGGAGAGAGATCGAACCCACGACCTCCTGTAGACCAGGCGAGGTGGTCAACGTCTCATAGCCACCGTGATGATGATGAGAGAGAGATCGAACCCACGACCTCCTGTAGACCAGGCGAGGTGGTCAACATCTCATAGCCACCGTGATGATGAGAGAGAGAGATCGAACCCACGGCCTCCTGTAGACCAGGCGAGGTGGTCAACATCTCATAGACACCGTGATGATGAGAGAGAGATCGAACCCACGGCCTCCTGTAGACCAGGCGAGGTAGTCAACATCTCATAGCCACCGTGGTGATGATGAGAGAGAGATCGAACCCACGACCTCCTGTAGACCAGGCGAGGTGGTCAACATCTCATAGCCACCGTGATGATGATGATGAGAGATCGAACCCACGACCTCCTGTAGACCAGGCGAGGTGGTCAACATCTCATAGCCACCGTGATGATGATGAGAGAGATCGAACCCACAACCTCCTGTAGACCAGGCGAGGTAGTCAACATCTCATAGCCACCGTGATGATGATGAGAGAGAGATCGAACCCACGACCTCCTGTAGACCAGGCGAGGTGGTCAACATCTCATAGCCACCGTGATGATGATGATGAGAGATCGAACCCATGACCTCCTGTAGACCAGGCGAGGTGGTCAACATCTCATAGCCACCGTGATGATGAGAGAGATCGAACCCACGACCTCCTGTAGACCAGGCGAGGTAGTCAACATCTCATAGCCACCGTGATGATGATGAGAGATCGAACCCACGACCTCCTGTAGACCAGGCGAGGTGGTCAACATCTCATAGCCACCGTGATGATGATGAGAGAGATCTAACCCACGACCTCCTGTAGACCAGGCGAGGTAGTCAACATCTCATAGCCACCGTGATGATGATGAGAGAGAGATCGAACCCATGATCTCCTGTAGACCAGGCGAGGTGGTCAACATCTCATAGCCACTGTGATGATGATGAGAGAGAGATCGAACCCACGACCTCCTGTAGACCAGGCGAGGTAGTCAACATCTCATAGCCACTGTGATGATGATGAGAGAGAGAGATCGAACCCACGACCCCCTGTAGACCAGGCGAGGTGGTCAACATCTCATAGCCACCGTGATGATGATGAGAGAGAGATCGAACCCACGACCTCCTGTAGACCAGGCGAGGTAGTCAACATCTCATAGCAACTTGTCACGTTGGGTTAATTACACTGAGATGGAATTACATGACATCATGAGATATCTACAACGACACAAACTCTTTAGAATGTTACCAGGTTAACTTTCAAACACTGCGCAAAATTCATGCAGAACTGCTGTGATCCGCTGTGACACGGGGGAACACCAACAGAGCTGCTGATCTTATTATCTGTGGGGCCATCTGCGAATCTTTACCTTCCAGCTAAAAGGAGCAAAATGACAGATAACCTCGCCAACAAGAGGATGAGAATACCGCGTGACTCTTCTTATCCGCGAGATATCTAAACATGATTTCCCAATTTCATTTTATACTTTTCAGAAAAACAATATATACAACACCGCGTCACCTGATGTTCAGATTTGGCCACAGCTGTTCACAAACCGCATAGCCAAAATCTTAAATGCCGTTTGTTTTGTCAATATAAATGGGAGCCGGCTGTTATGGTATAATAACGACGTGCGCCCGCTAAACTCAGGCCCTCCGATCCACCGATGGAGTGAGGAAATTTAACGAAAAAATGAAAACAGAAACTCACGCAAATTAAGAAGTTAGCTAAAGAAACATAAAAATGTGGGTTTCTTTAAATCAAAATCTCCCCCGATTCGTGCATTTATACGTTGGCTCAATGCGAAAGCCACGATGCCACAAAAAACGCGTTTTAAGGAGATTGGACTCTCAATCAGAGGTCGCAACCGGGTACCCGATACCCGTACCCTACCCGATACCCGGCTACCCGTACCCGGCCGGGCACGGGTAGCCGTTTGCGACCCTGGTGCGGCCGGGTACGGATACGGTTAAGCCGTGAGTCACTGGTGAGTCACCGTTTGTCACTCATTTTCCAACGTCCTGTCTCTTCTCACAATTCAAGTTCCTAGAATCAACCCACCCGCGCCTGCAACATGGCTTCATCTCAGAGGTCGCAATCGGGTACCCGTACCCTACCCGATACCCGGCCGGGTACGGGTATCGGGTAAGGAATCAAACCCCGTTTGCGACCTCTGCTCTCAGTACTCTGGGGGTTACAAACCCAGCAGAGCCGAATGCCCCGAGCTACGAGGCTGGGTGCCGACGTGCCCCCCACACCGTCGCGTGCGCCGCGTGAGCGGGGTGCCCGCGCTCCGCCGCTCGGATCTTCACAAAGAGCACAGACGGTCGCCGCGACGGTGACACTCGCTCGCGCTAAACCCAAGCCGTGCGGCCGGTGCCGCCGCCGGCGCTCTGCCCGGGGGGCTCCTGGCGGGGCCTCGGCGTCGCCCGCAGCTCCGTCTCAAGTCCCCGCAACTCGTCACGGAGCTGACGCAATTCCCGCGGCGACATCGTCGCTGCTGCTGGAACTGCCGTGGGGGGGTCCGGCTCGCCGGGATCTGCCACCCTGGAAACGAGTCGAATTTCAAGAGGAGTGTTTTCATTAACAACAATAAATATACACTCTCCATGGTAGAGGATGTGTATGGGTTATATTGCGTGTATAATGTATAGTGCAGTGTATAGTGTAGTGTGTAGTGTATAGTGTGTAGTGTATAGTGTGTAGTGTATAGTGTGTAGTGTATAGTGTATAGTGTGTAGTGTATAGTGTATAGTGTGTAGTGTATAGTGTGTAGTGTATAGTGTGTAGTGTATAGTGTAGTGTATAGTGTAGTGTATAGTGTAGTGTATAGTGTGTAGTGTAGTGTATAGTGTGTAGTGTATAGTGTGTAGTGTATAGTGTATAGTGTGTAGTGTATAGTGTGTAGTGTAGTGTATAGTGTGTAGTGTATAGTGTAGTGTATAGTGTGTAGTGTAGTGTATAGTGGATAGTGTAGTGTATAGTGTGTAGTGTATAGTGTGTAGTGTATAGTGTGTAGTGTATAGTGTGTAGTGTATAGTGTGTAGTGTAGTGTATAGTGTGGTGTATAGTGTAGTGTATAGTGTGTAGTGTATAGTGTGTAGTGTATAGTGTCGTGTATAGTGTCGTGTATAGTGTGTAGTGTATAGTGTGTAGTGTATAGTGTGTAGTGTATAGTGTGTAGTGTATAGTGTCGTGTAGTGTATAGTGTCGTGTAGTGTATAGTGTAGTGTAGTGTATAGTGTAGTGTAGTGTATAGTGTGTAGTGTATAGTGTGTAGTGTATAGTGTGTAGTGTATAGTGTGTAGTGTATAGTGTAGTGTATAGTGTGTAGTGTATAGTGTGTAGTGTATAGTGTGTAGTGTATAGTGTGTAGTGTATAGTGTAGTGTGTAGTGTATAGTGTGTAGTGTATAGTGTAGTGTATAGTGTGTAGTGTATAGTGTGTAGTGTATAGTGTAGTGTATAGTGTGTAGTGTATAGTGTGTAGTGTATAGTGTAGTGTATAGTGTGTAGTGTATAGTGTGTCGTGTATAGTGTCTAGTGTATAGTGTGTAGTGTATAGTGTGTAGTGTATAGTGTGTAGTGTATAGTGTAGTGTATAGTGTAGTGTATAGTAGTGTAGTGTATAGTGTAGTGTATAGTGTAGTGTATAGTGTAGTGTATAGTGTAGTGTATAGTGTATAGTGGATAGTGTAGTGTATAGTGTGTAGTGTATAGTGTGTAGTGTATAGTGTGTAGTGTATAGTGTGTAGTATAGTGTAGTGTATAGTGTAGTGTATAGTGTGTAGTGTATAGTGTGTAGTGTAGAGTGTGTAGTGTATAGTGTGTAGTGTATAGTGTGTAGTGTATAGTGTGTAGTGTATAGTGTGTAGTGTATAGTGTGTAGTGTATAGTGTAGTGTATAGTGTGTAGTGTATAGTGTGTAGTGTATAGTGGATAATGCGATCTAAACCCAAAAACCTTGATTATGAATAATAATAGTCAACGCCGTAATGTGTGAGGAGCGGTGTGAGCGTTCCTCGCGAAACTCACCCGGTGCCGTTTCCCGTCAGAGGAGGCCCCCAGCACCGAGTGGTAACCCGGGGGCGCCAGCGACGCTCGACGACTGCCCCGGGCCACCGCCACCTTCACCCTGGAAGCCTCCAGCGTCGTGTGGGCCGCCTGTTTGCCCTCCGCGGACCTACGTCACACACACACACACATCTATATAGATAGCTGTGAACACACACACACACACATCTATATACACAGCTGTGAACACATACACTATACACTACACTATACACACATCTATATACACAGCTGTGAACACACACACACACATATCTATATACACAGCTGTGAACACACACACATCTATATACACTGCTGTGAACACACACACTATACACTACACTATACACACACATCTATATAGATAGCTGTGAACACACACACACACATCTATATACATTGCTGTGAACACATCACACACACATCTATATACATTGCTGTGAACACATCACACTACACTATACACTACACTATAAACTATACACACACATCTATATACATTGCTGTGAACACATCACACTACACTATAAACTATACACAACATCTATATACATAGTTGGTAACACATACACTACATGATACACTATAAACTATACACAACATCTATATACATAGCGGTTGGGAAGCTGACGGAACCACTCTCATAGCTGTAAACAAATACACTACACTATACACTACACACTACACTATACACTACACTACCACATACCTGGCAACACTATACACTACACTGCTACACACCTGGCAACACTATACAACAACAACCGCCATTCGCCACTAAGTGGCGGTGACATCACCACGATGCTTGTGCCAGGCCATGTGCACCTTGAGATCACGTGAAGTGTCGAACGCCTGCTGGCAGGAGGTCACGGGGCAGACCCAGCAGGTGCCACGGGTCGACTGACTGAGATGACTGGCTGATGCACCACCTGTGCCCCCTACTGTGCCAACTTGCTGTGCTTTAGCCACCCGGCGCTCCGCTCGTTGTTGTGAGCGTCGCTCCTCCGCCCTCCGTTGTTGTTGGAGGGCGACTGCCTCCAACTGCCCAGTAGCGTCCTTCACGAGCCTCCTCCGCAGAGGCCGATCTTGACACCGCTGGTACCGGTCATCGGCAAGTCCACTCAGCTCCACGTCCTCCTGTACCACATCACTCCATCTCTTCTCTAGCCCATGTCGCGCCCATTTAGTCCCCTCGATCCGGCTGAACAAAAGCTGTTTCGGCATGCGGTGGCTGGGCATGCGGGCTACATGACCAGTGGATGGATCCTAAGCAGGCCAGCCTAAATGTTTCTAACTGGCAAAGATGCTCCATTAGGGGGGTCCACGTTTCGCAAGCGTAGAGAAGGGACGGAATGACCGTGGCCGAGAAGAACTGAAGCTTCGTGCGGAGCGACAGACCAGGTAGCTTCCACACAGCGTTACGAAACTGATGAAAAGATATTGCCACTCGACTGATTCGGAGTGAGACCTCTGCTGTTAAACTGGAGCCGGTCATAAGCACACTGCCCAGGTATGGGTAACTCTCCACTTTCTCCACAACTGCCCCATCACCGATTGGGAGTTGTGTGGGTGGAGTGTCTGATGGTACAAAATACCCAGGCAGGTGCTTAGTTTTGGTGGGGCTGATGGTAAGGACCCACCTCTTAGATGCACACTCCAGTCTCAGCAGCAGCATCTCCAACTCCTCCTCTGAATGAGCAGCTATTACAAAATCATCGGCATACATAACGTGGTTGACCAATAGGGAGCCATCCCTTGATCGCACCCGGGCATCAATCAGCCTCCCATTATATCTGTACCAGATGGAAATTCCCCCGGTACAGCTGCTGAAGGCTTCACGAACCACGTGGTCAAAATATATGTTAAATAATGTGGGAGCCAGAGGACATCCATGTGGCACCCCAAGGTGTACAGGGAATGGCTCTGACTCCCGGCCATGTAGTTTTACCTGGGCCCGCTCACCATCATGAAGGTCCTTAATGATCGTGAGCAGAGGGTCAGGGACTCCGAAAGCACGAAGAAGAACCCAGAGCACAGGCCAACTGATGGTATCATAGGCCTTGACCAGTTCAATAAAGCAGAGATGTAGGTCTTGTTAGAATTCCCTACTCCTCTGCTGTAGCAGACGGACAGAAAATATGGCATCTGTGCAGGACCGCCCTTTCCTGAAACCGCATTGGGGCTCCGCAAGCCTCTCCTCAGCGTGCCTGGCAAGGCGATGTTGAATAATCCTTGCCAGGACCTTTCCAGGCACACTGAGGAGTGAGATGCCCCTGTAGTTGTTACAATCTGTGCGGTCCCCCTTCTTAAAGAGGGGGACCACCAGGGCATCCTTCCGATCCTGCGGAACCCGTCCAGTGGTCCAGACTGTTGTTGTTATGATGTCATATAAGGCAGTCTGTGCACAAACGCCACCCTCCCTCAGCATTTCGGTTGGGAGATCATCTCTGCCCGGTGCCTTTTCTGGTCTCAGACTCCAGATCGCCTTCAGTACTTCCTCAACAGATGGCACCTCAGCCAGTCACTCACAGAGGGTGACTTCTTCCAATATTTGAGGCACCGCAGCATCAGCAGGGTCATCCCCACTTTGTGCCATGATGTTTTCCTGGCTGAGGGATTTCCCCTCCCCCAGGACCTTACATAAATGCTCAGCAAATCTGCAAACCTGTTCCTGGGGGTCGGAGATTGGATCACCGTTTTTTCCCCTAATTATGGTAATCGGTGTGGCGCTGCAGGTTAATTTTTTGATGGAGTTAAATAGTGATTTGTAATCGCGGGCCACTGAGGCAGACTCCATCTCCTCAGCAACCCGCGACCACCACCCATCCTTGCAGCGCCTTATAGCTCTCCGAACCTCCGAGCGAAGGCTGCGGTAAACCTCCTCATTCTCTGACGTGGGATGCTGTAGCCGATGAGAGTGGGCCTGTCGATTTTTCTCAACTATCCTGAACACCTCCTCTGTCAGCCAGGGTCTCTGGGGAGGTCTTGACCGCCTACCCAAAGCAGCCATTGCAGCTGCATGAGTCACAGTCCTAAACCTCGCCCATTTACCCTCGACATCAGAACGAGTGGGGGACGATGCCAACTTTCATCAGCTAACTGAGACCAGGCCACTTTAGGTTGGAATGGGGTCCTGGGTGTGCACCCAACCACCGGAGTGGAAGAATGGCAGGCGCATCTTACAGATGACTAGTCAGAGGACAGATCAGCTCCACAGTAGGTCCTGGTGTCAAGGACATGGGCTCGCATCCGCTGGTCCGTCACTATGTAGTCCAGCAGATGTTCTTGCTTGGACCCGGCATGCATCCATGATGTTGTGTGGATGCGCCAATGCCGGAAGAGCGTGTTGGTAATTACAAGCCCATGGGCTGCACAAAAATCTAGCAGCCTCCTACCAGTGTTATTGAGCTGATCTGACCCATGCCATCCAATCACTCCAGACCAGGTGCCAGTATCCTGACCAACTCGGGCATTCAAGTCACCCAACAAGATGACTCTGTCCCGAGTGGCCACTTTAGCCAGCACCTGTGACAGGAGGTCATAGAAGGCATCTGGCTCATCGGCTTTGCCTGCATCCCTCCACGGATGTTCGTCTTCGGTGGGGGCATAAGTAACCACGACCACCACGGTTGATGGGAAAGCGAGCCCAATGTAGCCTAGGGCTTACAGCTTCCCACTCTTCACCGTCCCGCTCCCACGCCCCTTTCATTCTTTTGTTCAGAAGAAGAGCCACACCTTGTTGTTTGGCAGTCTCCTGCCCCGAGTAGAGGACTGTCCACCCCTCATGGTGGCAGGAGCCAGAACCAGTCCCCCAGACCTCCTGAATGCCACAGAGATCCAGGCGGTACCGGTCCAGCTCCCGACAGAGGAGTGGCAGCCTCTCCTCCGCAGTGAGCGTTCGAACATTCCACGTGGCCACACGAAGTGGTTTTTCGTTGTTTCTGGAGGAGCTCCAAGGGTGAAGATTCAATCTCCTGGCTCCGCCAGTTTGGGTTTGGCCAGGAGACGTCATAGACGCCTGTCCCCCCGGGGCCTCCGGCACAAGCTTATTAGTTACATATTTAATTTGTGGTGCGCCCCCCCTCCATCCGCGTAGCCGACCGTGGCCAACCGCTTAGCTGGCGAGGCCCCCCACCTGCTCTGCAGCCAGCACCTCCCGCTCAGCGAGTCGTGGAGGGCGCCCAACCCCAAGTAGCAAATCTCGGACAGTTCCAGCAGGAGGCTGAGACCGGCGACCGTGTACATGACCAAAAGGAAGATGGTCTTCTCCGTGGGGCGCGACACGAAGCAGTCGACACGATTCGGGCAGGGGTCGCGGACGCACTGAAAGCGTGGGGCCACCTCAAAGCCGTAGAGCAGGTATTGCCCCAGCAGGAAGCCAATCTCGGCCAGCGTGCGGGCGAGCAGCTGGAGGGTGTAGGCTACCATCAGGCCGTCAGTCTTAATCCTCCACCGCTCGTTGCCTTGCCGTCGCTTCTCCTTGCCGTCTTCTTCACCCTCCTCCACCTCCCATTCCACCTCCTCTTCCACCTCCTCCTCTTTCTCCGTGCATTCAACCATGCGGTCGGAGCCGCCGGTTCGCTTGGTTCGTTCGTCTCGCTCGTACTCGATCCTACCACGACAGAGAGCGGCGTCAAGGGGACCAAATCGACGGTGCAACCAAATACTAAACATTTTTAAAACAATTTCAAACTGTGAGAAGCCATTCAAATTTCCACCGTAGCCCCCCCCCCCCCCCCCCCCCACTGTGAAAACTCCCTCCGGGGACCTGCGGACCTGGTGATGCGATGTACAGCGAATCCGAGGTACAGGATGGTGGGCGTGGCAACGACGATGATCTGGAACACCCAAAAGCGGACATGGGAGAGCGGTGCGAAGCTGTCATAACAGACGTTCTCGCAGCCGGGCTGCGCCGTGTTGCACGTGAACTGGCCCTGCTCATCGTAGTAGATCGATTCTCCGGCGACCGTCGTGAGAACGATGCGGAAGATGAGGAAGATGGTGATCCACAGCTTGCTCAAGAATGTGGAGTGTCGGTGAACCTCATCCAGCAGCTGCGTCAGGTAGCCCCAGCTCATCGTGATCGCCGGTCAGAAGCAGCGACGCCGCTGCGGGGAAACATTCACCCGAGTTTGTACGGGCACTACTGTACTTATACACATTCAACTTCAGGACTTTTAGAGATAATTAAAAGACCTGTCCCATTTGTCCAGTTGCCCGTTTGGAACGAGTCGTAAGTTCAACCTCCACGCACAATAGATGACAGTGGTGGCATCTACATCTATAGAACGTGAAGAACCAGTGGCATCTACATCTACAGAACGTGAAGAACCAGTGGCATCTACATCTACAGAACGTGAAGAACCAGTGGCATCTACATCTATAGAACGTGAAGAACCAGTGGCATCTACATCTATAGAACGTGAAGAACCAGTGGCATCTACATCTATAGAACGTGAAGAACCAGTGGCATCTACATCTACAGAACGTGAAGAACCAGTGGCATCTACATCTATAGAACGTGAAGAACCAGTGGCATCTACATCTATAGAACGTGAAGAACCAGTGGCATCTACATGTGCAGAACGTGAAGAACCAGTGGCATCTACATCTACAGAACGTGAAGAACCAGTGGCATATACATCTGCAGAACGTGAAGAACCAATGGCATCTACATCTGCAAAACGTGAAGAACCAGTGGCATCTACATCTACAGAACGTGAAGAACCAATGACATCTACATCTACAGAACGTGAAGAACCAGTGGCATCTACATCTACAGAACGTGAAGAACCAGTTGCATCTACATCTACAGAACGTGAAGAACCAGTGGCATCTACATCTACAGAACGTGAAGAACCAATGACATCTACATCTACAGAACGTGAAGAACCAGTGGCATCTACATCTACAGAACGTGAAGAACCAGTTGCATCTACATCTACAGAACGTGAAGAACCAGTGGCATCTACATCTGCAGAACGTGAAGAACCAATGGAATCTACGTCTACATGAGATTATACGACTTTTAAGGCTATTCTCTGTGTGTGGTGTACATGCCGTAGACCACGTTTGGATCGACAGGAGTCAAGTTGGACTTACACACAGAACCTCTGGAACCTAACTCGTTCGTAAGTCGAAGAGTCCCTGTACCAGAGTGAGCTCGCTTTCTCCCTCGCTATAAATGTTCCGCATAAGCCACGACTTGGTGTGTGGCTCTACCAGGGGTGGTGGCAAGCAGGTCGCTTCTGCAAAGAGCTACACAGCAGCCCAGTGAGGGGTTGACACCTTGGTAACGTAAGTTGAGTTCGCTCAGCGTTGTGTCCACACGCTCACAACAACAACAGCCATTCGGCAGTCAACCCAAGGCACCTACCATGGGTTGGCTGACAGATGGCTGGCCGATGCAACAACTGTGCCCCCTACTGTGAATACTCGCTGCACTTTAAACGCCCGGCGCTCCGCTCGTTGTTGTGAGCGTCGCTCCTCTGCCCTCCTTTGTTGCTGGAGGGCGACTGCCTCCAACTGATTCTAGATTTGAAGCTTTCGTGACTGCAAGGATTCATACTCTTAGGTTATTTCGGTAAAGTCACGTAGGTAAAAATATTAATCAAATATTTAAAAAATTGAAATAAAATAATAAATCACGACTTTTAGGAGGCAACACAATATTCCGTCATCAGATGGGACCGTCACAGCTAAATTTACTGTATCAAGTGAGGAAAAATCCAAGAAACAAGCTCTTAAATAAAAGTTAAGAGGGAGGGGGGGGGGCTTATCTGAATGTGGTAGCCAGGGAATGGAACGGTGGGGGGGGGGGGGGGCTACAATAGAACAATTGGTGCACGTCGACTCGGGGTTGCGGCCGGTGTTGGCTGACAATCCAAATACAAAAAAATTAACCCGTAAAAACAAAGTTTTTCACTATAAATCCTTTATATGCGTGGCATCGGAGCGGCTAGAGTCCTCTCGTCCTCTGGCTTGAGATGGCTGCCACCTATGGGTCAGATGATTGTCTGGCAGCATTAAACAATTTGTAATTAAATATTTTTTAAAAATTCCCTAAACAGTGTAAAATTTTGGATATTTTTTTTCACGAAAATGCATTGTCACGCACAACGAGTCTGTGTGCAAAATGTCAGCTCGGTTGGATCATGGGAAGTGGGTTAAAAAACGACCGAAAGATTTGCACGGTCCTAAGCAAGCAAGCGAACTTAATATAAAGGATTTAAAAATTAACCCTTAAAAACAAAGTTTTTCAATATAAATCCTTTATATGTAAGATCACCTCTTGACATGCCCCGTATATTCCCGAGGGCACTAGCGTTGACCCGTTTTACCACTTTCAAGAACCTGGCGGCTTCAATGTAACTGCTCTATAAATAGTCTCCAGTGTACAGCGTGGGGGCAGGGATTTCATGCCATGTGGTTAGTCAACATTTGCGTCATCATGAAACGGGCGGCTAGAGTCCTCTCGTCCTCTGGCTTGAGATGGCTGCCACCTATGGGTCAGATGATTGTCTGCCACCATTAAGCAATTGGTAATTAAATATTAAATTTTTCCCCTAAACAGTGTAAAATTTTGGAAAAAAAATTTCACGAAAATTCATTGTCACGCACAACGAGTCTGTGTGCAAAATGTCAGCTCGATTGGATCACGGGAAGTGGGTTAAAAAACGACCGAAAGATTTGCATGGTCATAAGCAAGCAAGCAAGCACGCAAGCACGCAAGCAAGCAAGCAAGTGAACTTTATATTAAGGATTTAAAAAGGCAGTACTGTTAAACGCGGGGGATGTCTACACTCGGAAAGTAGAATAGTACCTGTCAAATAAGATGGTACAAATATGTGTAGTTAAATATTTTACCGTGATGATGAGTACAAACTGAGTAATCATTGGAAAGATGTTAACCATGTAAAAAACAGTCACTCACCCACCCACTCACTGTCACTCACCAACCAACTCAGCCACTCATCCCCTCACTCACTCACTCACCCACCCACCCACTCACCCACCAACTCACCCACTCACCCACCAACTCACCCACTCATCCACTCAGTCACTCACCCACCCACTCACCCACCAACTCACCCACTCATCCACCAACTCACCCACTCATTCACTCACTCACTCACCCACCCACTCACACACCCACCCACCCACTCACCCACCCACTCACCCACCAACTCACCCACTCATCCACTCACTCACCCACCCACTCACCCACCAACTCACCCACTCATCCACCAACTCACCCACTCATTCACTCACTCACTCACCCACCCACTCACCCACCCACCCACCCACTCACCCACCCTCTCACCCACTCACCCACCAACTCACCCACCCACTCACCCCCATCATCATGCCTTGGCTTCGCGAACGAAGATCTAGGAAGGACATCCACGTCTTCTGCAGGCACGCTGGTGGCTGAAGAGGCCTATGCGGGACAAGCAGGTCCTGCCACAACAGCTGCAAGTATAGGTCTCATCTGGGATGGGTGCTGAGGGATCATGGTTCTTCCTCCTCCTCCTTTTGTCCTCCATACGGGCCCTGCGGGTATCTTCGAAGAAGGAGGTGGCCTGGTGGACTGTGTGCCGCCAGGAGTTGCGATCAGCTGCTTGTGTTGCCCACTGACGGTGATCGATGCAGCAAGCAGTGAGGGACTTCTTCAGGGAGTCTTTGTATCGCTTTCGAGTAATCATTGGAAAGATGTTAACCATGTAAAAAACAGTCACTCACCCACCCACTCACTGTCACTCACCAACCAACTCAGCCACTCATCCCCTCACTCACTCACTCACCCACCCACCCACTCACCCACCAACTCACCCACTCACCCACCAACTCACCCACTCATCCACTCAGTCACTCACCCACCCACTCACCCACCAACTCACCCACTCATCCACCAACTCACCCACTCATTCACTCACTCACTCACTCACCCACCCACTCACACACCCACCCACCCACTCACCCACTCACCCACCAACTCACCCACTCATCCACTCACTCACCCACCCACTCACCCACCAACTCACCCACTCATTCACCAACTCACCCACTCATTCACTCACTCACTCACCCACCCACTCACACACCCACCCACCCACCCACTCACCCACCCTCTCACCCACCCACTCACCCACCAACTCACCCACTCATCCACTCACCCACCCACCCACTCACCCACTCACCCACCAACTCACCCACTCATCCACTCACTCACCCACCCACTCACCCACCAACTCACCCACTCATTCACCAACTCACCCACTCATTCACTCACTCACTCACCCACCCACTCACACACCCACCCACCCACCCACTCACCCACCCTCTCACCCACCCACTCACCCACCAACTCACCCACTCATCCACTCACCCACCCACCCACTCACACACCCACCCACTCACCCACCCTCTCACCCACCCACTCACCCACCAACTCACCCACTCATCCACTCACTCACCCACCCACTCACCCACCCAATCACTCAGTCACTCTCCCATCCACTCAGTCACTCACCCACCCAGTCACTCACCCACCAGTCACTCACCCACGAACTCACCCACCCACATCCCACTCACCCACCCACCCACTCACTCGGCCACTCACCCACCCACTCATTCACCCTACATTGTAGACTGTATCTGTGTGTACAGTCTACATTAAAGACTGTATCTCTATGTAAACAGTTAACATTATAGGCTGTATCTATGTGTACAGTCTACATTATAGACTGTATATGTGTACACAATCTACATTATAAACTGTAGATATGTGAACACAGTCTACATTATAGACTGTTCTGTGCGTACAGTCTACATTATAGGCTGTATCTGTGTGTACAGTCTACATTATATACTGTATCTGTGTACACAGTCTACCTCACAGAAATGCTCAGCAAATCTGCAAACCGTTTTTCCCCCTAATGACGGTGATAGATGGAATTAACAAGATTTGTGATCGCGGGCCACTGAGGCAGACTCCATCTCCTCAGCAACCCGCGACCACCACCCATCCTTGCAGCGCCTCACGGCTCTCCGAACCTCCGAGCAAGGGCTGCGGTAAACCTCCTCATTCTCTGACGTGGGATGCTGTAGGCGATGAGAGTGGGCCTGTCGCTTTTTCTCAATTAACCTGAACACCTCCTCTGTCAGCCAGGGTTTCTGGGGAGGTCTGGACCGCGTACCCAAAGCAGCCATTGCTGCTGCATGAGTCACAGTCCTAAATCTCGCCCATTTACCCTCGACATCAGGACAAAGACGGCAGCGGCAGCGTGGGAGACAGAGCGCAGAGAGAGAGAGGAGGGGGAGGAGGAGGGGGAGGAGGGTGGTGGGGTCAGACCTCTGTAGGAGCGCACGAGACGTCCCTGACGATCCGTTGTGAGAGGCCGCAGCGAGTGCAGAGACTTGAGCAGCAGCAGCAGCAGCACCTGGCAAAGACGCCGCCTGTGCGCCCCTCCCCCCCTCACCCCTCGCCTCGTCTCCATTCACCTTCAGCCCCCCCCCTGCACCCCCCCGCCCTCCCCCCTCACTTCCGGCTCATCATCCCCCCCCCTCACTTCCGGCTCATCATCCCCCCCCCCCTCACTTCCGGCTCATCATCCCCCCCCTCACTTCCGGCTCATCATCCCCCCCCCCTCACTTCCGGCTCATCATCCCCCCCCCCTCACTTCCGGCTCATCATCCCCCCCCCTCACTTCCGGCTCATCATCCCCCCCCCTCACTTCCGGCTCATCATCCCCCCCCTCACTTCCGGCTCATCATCCCCCCCCCCTCACTTCCGGCTCATCATCCCCCCCCCTCACTTCCGGCTCATCATCCCCCCCCCTCACTTCCGGCTCATCATCCCCCCCCCCCCACTTCCGGCTCATCATCCCCCCCCCCCTCACTTCCGGCTCATCATCCCCCCCCCTCACTTCCGGCTCATCATCCCCCCCCCTCACTTCCGGCTCATCATCCCCCCCCCTCACTTCCGGCTCATCATCCCACCCCCCTCACTTCCGGCTCATCATCCCCCCCCCCCTCACTTCCGGCTCATCATCCCCCCCCCTCACTTCCGGCTCATCATCCCCCCCCCCTCACTTCCGGCTCATCATCCCCCCCCCCCTCACTTCCGGCTCATCATCCCCCCCCCTCACTTCCGGCTCATCACCCCCCCCCTCACTTCCGGATCATCATCCCCCCCCCCCTCACTTCCGGCTCATCATCCCCCCCCCCCTCACTTCCGGATCATCATCCCCCCCCCCTCACTTCCGGCTCATCATCCCCCCCCTCACTTCCGGCTCATCACCCCCCCCTCCTGTTGGGGGCGGGGGGCTTCCCCCTCGGTCCACAAGTCAGTCTGTCAATGAACTCCTCCACTTACGAACACCCCGACTTACAAACGCGCTTAAATGTAAATTCATGTTATTTATATTGACAACAAGTATAACCCGTAAAAACTAAGTTCTTCACTATAAATCCTTTATATGCGTGGCGGCTAGAGTCCTCTCGTCCTCTGGCTTGAGATGGCTGCCACCTATGGGTCAGATGATTGTCTGCAGTATTAAGCAATTGGTAATTAAATATTGAATTTGTTTTCCCTAAACAGTGTAAAAAACGAACATTAATTGTCTCGCACAACGAGTCTGTGTGCAAAATGTCAGCTCGATTGGATCACGGGAAGTGGGTTAAAAAACGACCGAAAGATTTGCACGGTCCTAAGCAAGCAAGCAAGTGCATTCTTTGGTTCTTTCGGTTAAGTCACGTCTAAAGATAAAATAATAAATTAAAATAAAAGCATATTACGACGTTTCGATTGCAACACAAGCAATCATCATCAGGCAAAAAAAGAAATAGCAACAAAAATCTAACTAGAAAACTGTAGACAGACACACGAGCAGTTTTCTAGTTAGATTTTTGTTGCTATTTCTTTTTTTGCCTGATGATGATTGCTTGTGTTGCAATCGAAACGTCGTAATATGCTTTTATTTTAATTTATTATTTTATCTTTAGACGTGACTTTACCGAAAGAACCAAAGAATAATTCCTGCAGTCACGAAAGCTCCATAATTAAGATTCAAGCAAGTGAACTTAATATAAAGGATTTAAAAACACTCAAACTATTGTCCGTTTATTACACGCTTTTATTATTTAACAAACTCCGTCTGTTGTTGAATCCTCAGAGCAGCCGCGCCGAGGGGCGGGGGGGGCAGGAGGGGGAGGGGCGATGGGGGAAGGGGGGGGCACGGGGGGGGGAGGGGGGGGGCACGGGGAGGGGCGGGGGGGGGCAGGAGGGGGAGGGGCGATGGGGGAAGGGGGGGGGCACGGGGGGGGAGGGGGGGGGCACGGGGAGGGGCGGGGGAAGGCAGGAGGGGGAGGGGCGATGGGGGAAGGGGGGGGCACGGGGGGGGGGAGGGGGGGGGCACGGGGAGGGGCGGGGGGGGCAGGAGGGGGAGGGGCGATGGGGGAAGGGGGGGGGGCACGGGGGGGGAGGGGGGGGGGGCACGGGGGGGGAGGGGGGAAGGCAGGAGGGGGAGGGGCGATGGGGGAAGGGGGGGGCACGGGGGGGGGCATCTGGGACAGTAACATTTAATTAAAGCGTGGGGGGGGGGGGGTTGATTTAAAGTTTTCGTGACTGCAGGGATTCATCTTCTTGGTTCTTTCGGTAAAGTCACGTAGAAGGGAAATAATAAAAGAATAAAAATAAAACTTTACATTATAAAAAAATTTAATAATAATAAAATACTTTTTTATTGTTGTCTTTTTATTATTTTATTATTTCCCTTCTACGTGACTTCACCGAAAGAGCCAAGAAGATGAAAGCGTGGGGGGGGGGGGTTAATATTTCTAAAAAAAAAATTGTTCACCCGGAAGCTGCACGCCAAGTGAACTTTGCCCCGGGAGGATCAGCAGGAGGAGCACGTGGACACGAGTTCACACCCAGCGCGACCACACACACGCACACCGCCACCTCGACCACGATGTCCACCCCTAGGAGGCTCACGTCCACCTTCTTGTGCCTCTGCCTGGCCACCCTGGTCGGCTTGGCCTCGGTACACGGCCAAGGAACCCCACCGTCACTTGCACCCTTAGAGCAGTCCCAGGGGACAGACGCCCAGACCATCCCCGCGACCAGTCCAGCGATGGCCTCGTCCTCTCCTCCTCCTCCGTCTTCCTCCTTCTCCTCCTTCTCGGCGTCCCCACCGGGACCCAGAGCTGGCGGGAGGCCGCCCCCGTGCCTGGCGCAGAGCGGCGTGGGCCACGTCTTCAAGCGCGTCAACGCGGCCGTGGCGAGCGTCGTCTTCCTCGTGGGGAGCGTCGGCAACGCGGCGCTGCTGCTCGTCGTCTACGGGGACAAGTCGATGATGCGCGACGAGGCCAGCGTCCTCATCGCCAGCCTTGCTCTCGGAGACCTCTTCTACATCGTCGTAGACATGCCCGTCAACGTGTACAAGGTGAGGAGGGGGAGGGGGGAGGACGCGCGCACGTGGTGCGGTATCAATAACAACTCGAGTTCTTAGTCACGTGCTGCTACCACGTGATGATTATGCAATTCGTGACAATATTGTCGGGTGTGAGAGGGGGGGTGACGGCAATAATAATGGCATTGAAGCCACCACGGGTTGCCTTACCCCAAACAAACAAGAATGTGGATCATTGTTTTTAATGAACATTGACACAACTCTCATTGACAGTCCTCTGTCAACCCACTTTGAGAAGGGTGTTGCCTGGATGAGGGCCCTCCCCATGCCGCGTCAGCCACGCGGCCTGCTTGACCACGCCTCGCCGTGCTGGCCAGGGACAGGTTGGGGCAGGACCAGTTCAGATGTCACTTGTCACTGATGTTGACCATCGCTGGGAATTGAACTCAACTCGCCGGTTCAATATTACTGTGCGGTAACCACTGCCGCCACTACTACCACTCCACCACGCACCTCGTGTGTGACTTGATAAGTAGCAAGCTTTAAAGCGTTGAATTATATAGACTGCTTCAACATTTCGTTTGCTTCATATGGGTGATAAACAGATGGACAGAAAATCAGCAACAATTCCCTCTGATGTATCCAGAAAGCCCCAAGGAGTTTCAAGACTCTGTAGAACGAGCATCCTGCTTGAGGATGTTTGGCCAATCTGTGTAGCTTCTGCACGTGATGGATTCCAGAGACCACTTTGTGGACTGCCCATCTCCAGGGCGCCTCGCAGCCCCAGTGGGTTGGGAGTTTGACGAATCTCTGCGTGATCCACCAATCCCGGCCTCCAGAGCACTGCCTCACAGGCGAACACCAGCGTGTCACCCCCCCCCCCCCCCCCCAGCTACAGCATGCGACGGATGTACAACCATCGTAGAGGTCGCGTGTTTTATATTTGCGCGATCTAATCCCAAAACAATCCCCTTATGGATAATATTGGTCGCCAAAGTCTACGTGTGTGTGTGTACCTGGTGTGTGTGTACCTGTGTACCTGTGTGTGTACCTGTGTGTGTGTGTACCTGTGTATGTGTACCTGTGCGTGTGTGTGTACCTGTGTGTGTACCTGTGTGTACCTGTGTGTGTGTGTACCTGTGTGTACCTGTGTGTACCTGTGTGTGTACCTGTGTGTGTGTGTGTACCTGTGTGTGTGTACCTGTGTGTGTGTGTACCTGTGTGTGTGTGTGTACCTGTGTGTGTGTGTACCTGTGTGTGTGTGTGTACCTGTGTGTGTGTGTGTGTGTACCTGTGTGTGTGTGTGTACCTGTGTGTGTGTGTGTGTACCTGTGTGTGTGTGTACCTGTGTGTGTGTGTGTACCTGTGTGTGTGTGTACCTGTGTGTGTGTGTACCTGTGTGTGTGTACCTGTGTGTGTGTGTGTACCTGTGTGTGTGTACCTGTGTGTGTACCTGTGTGTGTGTGTACCTGTGTGTGTGTACCTGTGTGTGTACCTGTGTGTGTGTACATGTGTGTGTGTACCTGTGTGTGTGTACCTGTGTGTGTGTGTACCTGTGTGTGTGTGTACCCTGTGTGTGTGTGTACACACTGCTGTGTGTGTACATTGTGTGTGTGTACCTCTGTGTGTGTGTGTGTGTACCTGTGTGTGTGTGTACCTGTGTGTGTGTGTACAACACGCTCGCGTGTCTGCAGCCGATTAGCACGCTCGGCTATGTGTGGCGTGAAAGCGGTTTAACATGCGTACGTACACTTGGATACTATATACACGTAACTATATATATACTGTCATGTTTTTTTTCACTTTGTTGTTCTAGCGTTCTGACCCCGTGCTCCTACTGGACATCTGTGAAAAAGAGCTTCATAGCTCATCGGATTCCTCCTCCAGTGTCAATACATATTCAGACTTTGTTATACAAAGAGAATATTCGCAAAAAGTTAATTGGCTAATATCCAGTTGTTATTCACTAACTTAGGAATATTCTGGCCAAAGTAAAGTGTAAAAACTGTTGTTATATAACAAATAGAAATGCATAGATGAAACGACGATGCCTCAATTACAAAAAAGAAATGTTTTACCCAGTGGCGGCTCCTGCAAAATCTCTCAGGGGGGGCAAATGTCTGGATGATTGATAAGGATAAGGTCCACCCATGCAATGGATAAATTAACAGCTTAAGCATGTAAAGGCAACTTCACTTCTTTAATATTAATGAAAAATAAAGTGACTCTTACAATACATCTTGTTTGTTTCTATACTCACTATTAAAACAAACCACTCAAGTTTATTTATTAAAGATTCCACTAGGTGGCCACAAATTATATTGTTGGATGAAACGTGCTTGCGTATGATGACGTAAGCACGTATGATGACGTTAGCACGTATGATGACGTAAGCACGTATGATGACGTAAGCACGTTAGTGCGAGCCCTCCCGGAAGCCATAGAGAATGCATTGCAGCGCCCGCCGTTCGAAAAAAACATCTTTGAATGTAAGTCTATGGGGCCACTCGGGGCGATTCTCAGCCGGAGTGAAATCGCCCAAAAAGAGGCGGTACTCCACAGAACGTGACATGACGCTGATTGGACTATATCCAGAGGCTGCAGTGACGGCTAGCGTGACTCTGTGGTGAATGACATTGGTGGTGCGTCGCCCAATCGCCCTAATGAGAAAACCGCCCCTGGTTTTACCCCATGATGGTGAAGTCAACAGCGGTGTTGCGATGAGCAGACTCGCCACTGTCATGGGAATGTGGAATTGGCGCGTTGTTTACGTGACAAACCTTACTGGCTGTGTCGGGTGGTGGAGGGTTAGGACACAACATTTCTACTTACGCGACCTAACACAAAAAACCTTTGGTGTGATCATTAACTCGATTGACTTTTACCCCCCCCCCCCCAAAAAAAAGGCCTCTAAAAGTTCTGGAGACTTTTGTTGTTGAAGACGGAAGCTTGTGTTGCCTCCGAAACGTCGTGATTCATTTATTTTTATTTTCTTTTTCACCTACGTGAATTTACCGAAAAACACCAAAGAGCATGGACCCTTGCAGTCACGAAAACTTCAAATCTAGAACTGTTGTTGTTGTTGTTGATTCTAGATTTGAAGCTTTCGTGACTGGCTGTGACGGTCCCACCTGATGACGGAGACTTGTGTTGCCTCCGAAACGTCGTGATTTTATTGTTTTATTTTTATTAATTTTTATTTCATTTTTTGCCTACATGGTGACTTTACCGAAAGAACTAAGAGTATAGTTGTTGTTGATGTTTGGGAGGACCCCAATTCATTTCCTCAATTCATTTCCAGAGAAAACCTGCGGGGTGCGTGCGGTGCGTTCTTATCTTCTCAGCTGCACGCCGAGAGCTGGCCATTCGGTGCCACCGTGTGCAAGACGGTGCCCTTCGTGCAGAAGGCCTCTCTGGGCATCAGCGCGCTGAGCCTGTGCGTGCTCAGCGGAGACAGGTGAGGAGAGACCCGGCCGCTCGCTGTTCCCGTTCACGGCTCAAATCTCGGAAGCGCTCAAAGCGCTTGTTGGCGTGAACTTTGTCTGGAGAGGCGTGTTCCTGAAGACATCGTGCTCACCGCGGAGAACTGTCACGACACGATTCCCAACGTCTTGTCTCTTCTCACAATTCAAGTTCCTAGACTCAACCCACCCGCGCCTGCAACATGGCTTCATCCCAGAGGTCGCAATAGCCACACTCCCTCCCGCATGGCCTTGTGGGAGCCTCGGTTACCGATAAAGTAATTTTATTTTAGTTGTTCTTCCAATTCCGTTCCGATGACGTACGTGTGCATGACATACGTGTGCATGACATACGTGTACAAAATCAGAAGAAAAATGTAAATGGGTTAACTACCTCGCCTGGTATACAGGAAGTCGTGGGTTTGATCTCGACCCTGACGCCTGCTGCTGCTGTATATTTCCAGTTTGCATATTCTCCCCGTGGTCGTGTGTATTTTTTCTCCGAGTCCTCTGGTTTTTCCCTCCAAATTAAGACAAAAAACATGCGTTTGATTATAAATGCTATTTGGCTGCTGCTCTAAATGTCCCCACGTGATCAGCTACTTCGTTGAGCTGTCGTTTGTGGCCAGGTCGTATACAGCTGAGTGGGCCTTGCCTGGTAACATACAAATAGAATAGGAACAGTCGTAGTACATCTCCAGAGTTTACATTCCTCCTCCTCCCTCCCTCCTCCCTTCTGCTCCTTCTGTTATAAGCAGCAGGCTACAACAGTATTTTAGATAATTAAGTGACGGTGTCATTCCTTGGGTGTCACCCAGAACCTCATTTCTCACTGAATATTGTCCGACTTCCTGGTAGACTGTTGTAGATGGCACCAGCGCCGTCTAGCAGCCACAGACATAGCGATCTGTATGATGGATGTGGTGAGCCGCTGTGCGTACACATTGTTTCAGGTTGCCAAACCGGACGGACGCGGCCGAAACTAATCCCCGCTTCCCAAACATGCGGCACGTGTCAACGTGTTGATCCAGCTCGCTCCTGCGAGCGAGACCCGTCCCGCTCACTCGCGAGTTCTCGCCTCGACAAACCAACCAGCACCAACTTGGCCGCCCCCTCCTCTGCTTCAGGACCCGAAGCGATCGCCCGTTTCCCGCTCACGGCCAACACCGGTGACGATTATTTGAACCGGTCCTGGGCCTTCCCTAGGTAGACTCGGCCTCAAATGAGGACGTGGTGCGGTGTGTAAACATCGCCACCGGCGAGACAACAGCCTGTTACAGGCTACACGGGTGGGGGGGGGGTCATTGCCTTTATCTTTGGTGGCTGTGCAGGTGTAGTCGGTGTAGTAGGTTTATTAAACGGTTCACTCAGCACAGGCCAATGTATACAACACTCGCAGGGGTATCGTCCCCTTCACCCGTCTAACAGGGAGATCCCACAATCTATGTCACAGCTAGCCTACTCCCAGGTCCTCCACTCGAGAGCTAGGGGAGGCTAGTGATCCAGCTCTGGCCAAGCTGGGATCACGGCACCCTGAGTCACCAGACCGGCCACTTCACCCGTCTAACAGGGAGCTCCCACTGTCTCTAACCCGGCTAGCCTACTCCCAGGTCCTCCACTACAGGGCTAGGGGAGGCTAGCTGATCCAGCTCTGGCCAAGCTGGGATCACGGCACCCTGAGTCCCCAGACCGGCTCTTACAAGAACATCGGCTCTGGGCTCTGGGGGCCACGCCACTGGCTTGCCCTGGTTGCTCCTTAGAAGCACGGCGAGCCAGGGGAGTCCCAGGGCCTATCTAGCCGGTCTTCTCTCTTCTCTGGTTTAAGCTAAACACTGAACCCCGAGCCCACCGGCTCACCGCCTTATATAGCAACTCCCCCCCAAGGGGTGGTGCCGTGGGGGATCACAGCGCCATTACAGCCCCCCAGGGCTAACCGATGCGGACGTGGATGTAAGCATCTTTCCGCGTGCAGGCACAAGCACCCCCGGTGTGTTTGTTCGCCCTCCCGTGACCCCTCTACGCAGGTACCGTGCGGTCGCGCACTGGGACCGCCTCCAGTGCGTGGGCCTCTCCCTGCTCACGGCGCTTAAAGTCCTGGCCATCTGGACGCTGTCGCTGGTGCTGGCGGTGCCCGAGCTCCTGGCCTTCGACACGCTGTCCTGGGAATACCGCAAACCGGACGCTCGACACGTGCATGGTCATCCCGCAGACGAGCTTCGTGGAGGTGCGACACGGCGCGTCAAGAACGTGGCAACCACCGGCGTCGCCGTAACCGTGGGGGGGGGGGGGGCGGGGTGGTTTCGCAAACTCCGGTCGGCACAAACGGGGATGTGAATCGTCACCGAATGTTTTTTGTCCGGGTTGCTGTACTCGTACCCGGCCGCACCAGGGTCGCAAATGGGTACCCGTACCCGTATCCAGTCGTACCCGTACCCAGCCGGGTATGGGTAGGGTACGGGTATCGGGTACCCGATTGCGACCTCTGGGATGAAGCCACGTTGCAGGCTCGGGTGGGTTGATTCTAGGAACTTGAATTGTGAGAAGAGACCAAGACGTTGGGAAATGAGTAACAAACGGTTACTCACCAGTGACTCACGGCCTACCCGTACCCGGCCGCACCAGGGTACGGGTAGTCGGGTATCGGGTACCCGATTGCGACCTCTGACACACAGTCTGTCTTTCAGTCACTCACAGAGACAGGCAGCTAATTAGATACTCCACCAACCCTGTGCTCGGCTATCCCACGAGGAGATTTGTCGCCCCGCCTGACTCTGACGAAACCTCTTGTCTGGGCCCTCGCAGTTTTACGCCAAAGCCAAGGACTGGTGGCTGTTCGGCTTCTACTTCTGCATGCCGCTGGCCTGCGCGGCGGTCTTCTACACGCTCACGACCGTCGAGATGCTTGGGATGAAGAAGCGAAACCTTGGCAGCGCCATCGACGAGCACCTCAAGCAGGTGTCGAACCTCGGGACCTCCCTCCGGTACCGCCGGCCCCATCGGCTGGAGGCCGAACGGCTCCCCGTGGTTGTGCGGTTACGTAACCGATTTGCGGTGGCGGGCAGGAGGGGAGGGAGGGGTCCGTGACGTTCGCTCTCCGACTTTGTCACTGAACGATTCGTGAAACTGCGAGATGTTGATTCGACGGATGTTTGCGTGTGTTTGCGTGTGTGTGTATGTGCGTGTGTGTGTGCGTGTGTGTGTGTGCGTGTGTATGTGCGTGTGTGTGTACGTGTGTGTGTGCGTGTGTGTGTGTGTGTACGTGTCTGTGTGCGTGCGTGTGTGTGTGCGTGTGTGTGTACGTGTGTGTGTGCGTGTGTGTGTGTGCGTACGTGTGTGTGTGCATGTGTGTGTGTGTGTACGTGCGTGTGTGCGTGCGTGTGTGTGTGTGTGTGCGTGTGTGTGTACGTGTGTGTGTGCGTGCGCGTGTGTGCGTGCGTGTGTGTACACACAGCAACGGGAGGCAGGCAAGGCGGTGTTCTGCCTGGCGGTGGTGTTTGCGCTGTGCTGGCTGCCGCTGCATCTCAGCCGCATCCTCAAGAGAACCGTCTACGACGAGATGGACCCCAACCGCTGCGAGCTGCTCAGGTGGGGGGGCACCCCCGAACCGTCCCCCCCCCCCCCCTCTCTCCCTCTCTACTCGTGCCCTCCTCGTCCCATGGGAGAATGAAGAGTCAATTGTATCGTCTTCGCGTGAATCAGAGGTCGCAAACGGGTTTTGATTCCTTACCCGTACCCATACCCGGCCGCACCAGGGTCGCAAACGGGTACCCGTACCCTACCCGTACCCGTACCCTACCCGTACCCGTACCCTACCCAGACCCTACCCGTACCCAGACCCTACCCGTACCCTACCCGTACCTTACCTGTACCCTACCCGTACCCTACCCGTACCCTACCCGTACCCTACCCGTACCCGGCCGGGTACGGGTAGGGTACGGGTATCGGGTACCCGATTGCGACCTCTGGGATGAAGCCACGTTGCAGGCGCGGGTGGGTTGATTCTAGGAACTTGAATTATGAGAAGAGACAAGTCATTGGGAAATGAGTGACACACGGTGACTCACCAGTGACTCACGGTCTACCCGTACCCGTACCCGGCCGCACCAGGGTCGCAAACGGGTACCCGTACCCGGCCGGGTACGGGTAGCCGGGTATCGGGTAGGGTACGGGTATCGGGTACCTGGTTGCGACCTCTGGCGTGAATATCGCAGCAGCAGCAGCAGTGATAATACCAATCGCAACCACCACGCCCTGCGCGTGGAACTTCTTTGGCACCGTACGTAGCCGAGCGCGCTCACCGCAGGTGCGGGGGAAGGACGACGAACTGAACGCGAAGTGTTCTTTGCGAAGAGGCGTCGTTCTCAATATACTTTGCAAACGACGCCCTTGGCAATAGAATACACTCAGCGAGTGTCAAGAGTGGGGTTTGTTTTAGGAGCGTCCTGCTCTGTCATGTTTCACCAATGCCAATGCCCCCCACCCCCCCCCCACTCCATCCAGCCCCGCGTTTCCTCCAGGGCGTTGTTGTGAACGTCCGACGCACCCGCTACACCCCCCCCCCCCCCCCCGGTGGCTTGCTTCTCACACGGCCCCCTTAACGCGAACAACGGCACGTGGCCGGTGAACGAGCGCAGCTGGATCGCGTCACGGATCGTGTCACGGATCGTGTCATGCGAGCGGCGTGGTAAACGAGGGGGGGTGGATGGGACCCCCCACAAAACATCGCAGCTCAACAGCGTGGGGAGGCGGGGGGGGGGCGTCTCGCCGACCGAGGACACTTTGCACTCATTGGCGTTGTTTGCTGTTTGCGACGTTCTGTCGCGCCCCTACGGGACAGCTGCGGGGAGAGAGCTTCGTAGCTCATCGGATTCCTCCTCCAAGTCCAAATCAATATTGAGATTCTGATCCGATTGCGATCAACGCTTCACCGGCGTGTCGTTGTCACGCCGCTCGGAGCGTGGCCGTGTTCGTCGCGGTTGGGCTACGGCTGGGTTCTGTGCGTGGCCCCGATGCATGTGAAGGTCTCCGGCTCCTGATTCCAACGGTGTGTGCTCTGCCGCCATCACACCACCGCCCCCTGCAGCTTCCTGCTCGTGCTGAATTACATCGGCATGAACCTGGCGACCCTCAACTCGTGCGTCAACCCCGTCGCCCTCTACGTCGTCAGCGCAAAGTTCAGGAACCGCTTCAAGGTGCGTTTGGTGGCGTCGGCCACGTTTCTGTCGTCACGTTTAGATCATGGGGGGGGGTGCTTCTCAATCGCCGGCGCTCGGGAACCACGACAACAACAACAACATCAACAACAACAACAATCACCGCTGGTGCACAGGTCTGACGATCGCGTCGCACGTTCGCGTGACGAATTCCAACTGATACGGGTCTCGTGAATTGATGCGTATCTACTACGTGTTTGTATGCAAGTATGTATGTTTGCATGTGTGTACGTGAGTGGGTGTGTGTTAAGGGGAGCGGTGGTGTAGCGGTTAGTGTTAACCAGAGGTGCGGGGTAAGGACAACAAACTAAGCACAAAAAGCAGTTCTAAAGAAATGAGTTTGTCAACGTGGATAATTTAAAAGTGCGTAGCTCCAGTGGCTTCCTATTATCGGAAGAGCGTTGCAGACGGCCGCAGAAGCGCGTCTGAAAGCGCCGCGCGATGCGGTGATCCCCACCGCCGCCTGTGTTCGATGGCGAGCAGGTCAGAAGCCACCGCTGCCGCTGCTGCTGCTGCTGCCGCCGCTGCTGCTGCTGCTGCTGTGAGGATGATGAGCGGAGTTGGCGCGATGGGTTGACGCTCACTTGACGAGATCGGCGAAGGTGTCGCGGTTCATGTGTGGCGAGCGCTTTGCGTGCGGCGAGAGCGAATTTGACGTCGCTCGTCGCAGTGCCGACCCTCCTCGCTCCAACTCTCTCTCCTCCTCCTCTCGTCGTCGCCGCCGTGCACAGTCCTGCCTGTGCTGCTGCTGGGCGACAAGCAGACGGCGCTCCAGCAGAAGGCCGTGGCGGCGCCGGGCAGCCCGCTCGGCCGCAGCAACTCCCGCTCCAGCAACAGGTTCATCGTCACTTGAGCTGAGCTGGCCCCCCCCCCCCCCCCCGCGGGATGTGGATGGAGGGGAGTGGGAGAAGAGTTGCCGGGGGGGGGTGGGGAACGGGGGCCGAAGTGAACTAGACAGCCGTGGCCACGTGGGCCAGGCGACCGGCTTGGCTGGAGGACGGTGAAAGCAAACGACGCGAGCGGCTTAGCGAGGCAATCGCGGTCGGTCGCGTGACGTGCGCTTGCACGGCTTGGTGCGACAGACAGCCAGAGAGAGGGAGCAGAGATGATGGGGTGGAGGTGTTTAAGCACTCGCTCGAGCGGAACGAGCGCGTGCCGCCATCTCGCCTAGCTGGGCTGCTTCTCCACGGCCTGGGGGGTCCCCCCTCGCTCGCTCACCCCCCTCCCTGTCTCCACCCCCCACCCCCCACCCCCCACCCGGGTCTCTCTTGCTTAGACGGTCGACGTCGCAGCAACACGGCAGGGGGAGCGCTCGCTCGCCAACTGTTGATGCGACTTCATTTTATTTGTTGGCCTCCTTGATGCTTTCACTTGTCCAACTTTGGCTGTCCCTTGGCACGATCAAGCGCAGCGTACGGACGTTGACAGGATGTCGCTGGCTGGGTTCTGGCCGGCGCCGGTCTCTTTTGCAAAGTAGTCGAAAGAGCCGAAGAACCGGGGTAATGTTGCAGTGGTGGGACTTTACTTCCGTTAGCTACGTACATACAGTTGCAATCATACGTGTGTGTCACGTTTTTGTCATATAGCATCAATGGGCAGAGTTGCTTTCAAGAGGCACACAAAAAATATTGTACGTTCAAATAAACAACGTCTACGCAACATGTCTGTGAATACATGTAAATAGACATTTACTGATGGATGCGCCTGTGTGTGTGTGTTCAAACATGCCGCACACGTACACGTGGAGCAACAGCGGTGTTTTTAAATCCTTTATATTAAGTTCGCGTGCTTGCGTGCTTGCTTGCTTGCTTACGACCGTGCAACCTTTCGGTCGTTTTTTAACCCACTTCCCGTGATCCAATCGAGCTAACATTTTGCACACAGACTCGTTGTGCGTGACAATTAATGTTCGTGAAATTTTTTTTCCAAAATTTACACTGTTTAGGGAAAACAAATTAAATATTTAATTACCAATTGCTTAATACTGGCAGACAATCAGCTGACCCATAGGTGGCAGCCATCTCAAGCCAGAGGACGAGAGGACTCTAGCCGCCACGCATATAAAGGATTTATAGTGAAAACGTTTTTTAGGGTTAATTTTTTAATATCGAGGTGTCGAGAGAGGGCCACACATGTGAAGGCTTACGCAGCGAGAAAGAGCGAAAGCATCGGGGTTAAGAAGAGAAGAGTGACAGAGTTAGAGAGATCGTGCAGGGGAGGAAGGGAAAACGACGTAGAACAAGAGACGGAAGAAGACAGAACAAAAGAGCTCATTCTCATGAGAGCAGATGAACAGATTATCTTAATAAGTATAAACCCGTAAAAACAAAGTTTTCACTCTAAATCCTTTATATGCGTGGCGGCTCGAGTCCTCTCGTCCTCTGGCTTGAGATGGCTGCCACCTATGGGTCAGAGATGATTGTCTGCCACCATTAAGCAATTGGTAATTAAATATTTAAAAGAAATTGCCTAAACAGTGTAAAAATGTAAAACAAAAAATTTCACGAAAATTGTCACGCACAACGAGTCTGTGTGCAAAATGTCAGCTCTATTGGATCACGGGAAGTGTGTTAAAAAACGACCGAAAGAGTTGCACGGTCGTAAGCAAGCAAGCAAGCGAACTTAATATAAAGGATTTAAAAAAGAGCTTATTCTCATGAGAGCAGATGAACAGATTATCTTAATAAGAAAGCAGTGGTTGTGTGTGTGCTGTGCGTGGTGGTGGTGGTGGGTGGTGGTTCCCCAGCTGTCCGCGTGAAAGCGAGAGAGATGAGGAGGGAGAGGGAGGGAGATGGGGCCACGGGACAGACAGACGGGCAGGTGGGGAAGCTTTCCGAGGGTCGATAAGTCACGTGACCTGACGGCTGGACGGGCTGTCACGTGACCCTCAAGCAAGAAACTCAGGATCAGGCCTGTCCCTAATGTACACTTGCAATTACAAACATCAACACACAACAACAACAACAGTCATTCGCCACTAAGTGGCGGAGACGTCACCACGACGCTTGTGCCAGGCCAAGTGCACCTTGAGGCCACGTGAAGTGTCGAACGCCCGCTGGCAGGAGGTCACGGGGCAGACCCAGCAGGTGCCACGGGTCGACTGACCTGAGACGAGTGGCTGATGCACCATCTGTGCCCCCTACTGTGCCAACTTGCTGTGCTTTAGCCACCCGGCGCTCCGCTCGTTGTGAGCGTCGCTCCTCCGCCCTCCGTTGTTGTTGGAGGGCGACTGCCTCCAACTGCCCAGTAGCGTCCTTCACGAGCCTCCTCCACTGAGGCCGATCTTGACACCGCTGGTACCAGTCATCGGCAAGTCCACTCAGCTCCACGTCCTCCTGTACCACATCACTCCATCTCTTCTCTAGCCCATGCCGCGCCCGTCTAGCCCCCTCGATCCGGCCGAACAAAAGCTGTTTAGGCATGCGGTGGCTGGGCATGCGGGCTACATGACCCAGCCAACGCAGCCTTGCCTGCCGGAGGAGCTCACTGATGGGACTTTGCCCAGATCTTTCAAGGACTTGTGAGCTCCTCACACAATCCAGCCTGGTTAAACCCAGGATGGATCGTAGGCAGGCCAGCCTAAATGTTTCCAACCGGCGAAGATGCTCCACTAGGGGGGTCCACGTTTCGCAAGCGTAGAGAAGGGAGGGAATGACCGTGGCTGAGAAGACCTGAAGCTTCGTGCGGAGCGACAGACCAGGTAGCTTCCACACAGCGTTACGCAACCGATGAAAAGATATTGCCGCTCGACTGATTCGGAGTGAGACCTCTGCTGATAAACTGGAGCCGGTCATAAGCACGCTGCCCAGGTATGGGAAACTCTCCACTCTCTCCACAACTGCCCCATCACCAATTGGGAGTTGTGGGGGTGGAGTGTCCGATGGTACAAAATACCCAGGCAGATGTTTCGTTTTGGTGGGGCTGATGGTAAGGCCCCACCTCTTAGTGGCACGCTCCAGTCTCAGCAGCAGCGTCTCCAACTCCTCTTCTGAATGAGCAGCTATTACCAAATCATCGGCATACATAACATGGTTGACCAATAGGGAGCCATCCCTTGATCGCACCCGGGCGTCGATCAGCCTCCCATTATATCTGTACCAAATGGAAATTCCCCCGGTACAGCTATGGAAGGCTTCACGAACTACGCGGTCAAAATAGATGTTAAATAATGTGGGAGCCAGAGGACATCCCTGTCGCACCCCAAGGTGTACAGGGAAAGGCTCCGACTCCCGGCCACGTAGTTTTACCCGGGCCCGCTCACCATCATGAAGGTCCTTAATGATCGTGAGCAGAGGGTCAGGGACTCCGAAAGCACGAAGAACAACCCAGAGCCCAGTCCTACTGATGGTATCATAGGCCTTGACCAGGTCAATAAAGCAGAGATGTAGGTCTTGTTGGAATTCCCTACACCTCTGCTGTAGCAGACGGACAGAAAATATGGCATCTGTGCAGGACCGCCCTTTCCTGAAACCGCATTGGGGCTCCGCAAGCCTCTCCTCAGCGTGCCTAGCAAGTAATCCTTGCCAGGACCTTACCCGGCACACTGAGGAGTGAGATGCCCCTGTAGTTGTTACAGTCGGTACGGTCCCCCTTCTTAAAGAGGGGGACCACCAGGGCATCCTTCCAGTCCTGCGGAACCCGTCCAGTGGTCCAGACTGTTGTTATGATGTCATATAGGGCAGTCTGTGCACAAACGCCACCCTCCCTCAGCATTTCGCTTGGGAGATCATCTCTGCCCGATGCCTTCCCTGGTCTCAGACTCCGGATCGCCCTCAGTACTTCCTCAACAGCTGGCACCTCAGCCAGCCACTCACAGGGGGTGACCTCTTCCAATATTTGAGGCACCGCAGCCTCAGCAGGGTTATCACCACTTTGTGCCATGATGTTTTCCTGGCTGAGAGAATTTCCCTCCCCCAGGACCTCACAGAAATGCTCAGCAAATCTGCAAACCTGTTCCTGGGGGTCGGAGATTGGATCACCGTTTTTTCCTCTAATGATGGTAATAGGTGTGGCGCTGCAGGTTACTTTTTTGATGGAGTTAAATAGTGATTTGTGATCACGGGCCACTGAGGCAGACTCCATCTCCTCAGCAACCCGCGACCACCACCCATCCTTACAGCGCCTTACGGCTCTCCGAACTTCCGAGCGAAGGCTGCGGTAAACCTCCTCATTCTCTGACGTGGGATGCTATAGGCGATGAGAGTGGGCCTGACGCTTTTTCCCAATTAACCTGAACACCTCCTCTGTCAGCCAGGGTTTCTGGGGAGGTCTGGACCGCGTACCCAAAGCAGCCATTGCAGCTGCATGAGTCACAGTCTTAAACCTCGCCCATTTCCCCTCGACATCAGGTGGAGTGGGGGACGATGCCAACCCCAGCTGCAAGCGATGATGAAATTCTCGCTTGCAACTTTCATCAGCTAACTGAGACCAGGCCACTTTTGGTTGGAATGGGATCCTGGGTGTACACCCACCACCGGAGTGGAAGAAAGGCAGGCGCATCTTACAGATGACTAGTCGATGGTCAGAGGACAGATCAGCTCCACGGTAGGTCCTGGTGTCAAGGACATGGGTTCGCATCCGCTGGTCCGTCACTATGTAGTCCAGCAGATGTTCTTGCTTGGACCCGGCATGTATCCATGATGTTGTGTGGATGCGCCGATGCCGGAAGAGCGTGTTGGTAATTACAAGCCCATGGGCTGCACAAAAATCTAGCAGCCTCCTACCGTTATTATTGAGCTGATCTGGCCCATGCCTTCCAATCACTCCAGACCAGGTACCAGCATCATGACCAACTCGGGCATTGAAGTCACCCAACAAGATGACTCTGTCCCGAGTGGCCACTTTAGCCAGCACCTGTGACAGGAGGTCATAGAAAGAGTCTGACTCATCGGCTTTGCCTGCATCCCTCCACGGATGTTCGTCTTCGGTGGGGGCATAAGTAACCACGACCACCACTCCTCGCCTCTGGTTGATGGGAAGGCGAGCCCAAAGTAGCCTGGGGCTTACAGCTTCCCACACCTCACCGCCACGCTCCCACGCCCCCTTCATTCTTTTGTTCAGAAGAGCCACACCCTGTTGTTTGGCAGTCTCCTGCCCCGAGTAGAGGACTGTCCACCCCTCATGGTGGCAGGAGCCAGAACCGGTCCACCGGACCTCCTGAATACCACAGAGATCCAGGCGGTACCGGTCCAGCTCCCGACAGAGGAGTGGCAGCCTCTCCTCCGCAGTGAGCGTTCGAACATTCCACGTGGCCATCCGCAATGGTTTTTTGTTGTTTCTGGAGGAGCCCCGAGGGTGAAAATTCAATCTCCTGGCTCCGCCAAATGGGGTTTGGCCAGGAGACGTCATAAAAGCCTGACCCCCCCGGGGCCTCCGGCACAAGCTTATTTGTTACAGGTTTATGTTTAATTCGTGGTTTAGTGGTGGTTAATTGAAGGTGGAGGGGTTACCAGCCCCTCACACCCGTCCAGAGCCCCCGTTTAGCCACTGTGGTGGTCACAGACGCCATGAGGGGAGAGGCCAATGGGCATTGGACTTCCCCCCACAGCACTGCCCACGACAGTGTTGCCCGTCCGGCACCGCGAGGAGGTAGGAGGTTGTTTTGCCGGACCTTACACACACACACATGGACACACACCCACGATAGTCTATTTCCATGTTATCTCAACGTAAATCGATTCCAATAGCTTAATCAACTATAAATCGATTCCATGTTATCCCAATAGAAATCGACTCTATAAATCCACTACAAGAATCGATTCCTAATGTTATCCCATTAAGAATCGACGCAAGTGGAGTTAATCGAACCGGGAATCGAATTTCTCTGCACCACGTGACTTGAGAAACTGAAACACGTGGGTCCCAGGTGGGTGTCATGGCGGTGCGAGAACTCTTCTCGAGACTTGGCCTACTCTTCCTCTCCCTCCTCGTCACGTGCACACGCGGTGAGCACAGCCAGAGGTGGTCGATACATCGGGTACCAGGTTGTGGTGGACGTGGGGAGCGGTGGTGCAGTGGTTAGCGCACTGTGTGTGTGTGTGGGGAGTGGTGGCACAGTGGTTAGCGCACTGTGTGTGTGGGGGGAGCGGTGGTGCAGTGGTTAGCGCACTGTGTGTGTGTGTGTGGGGAGTGGTGGTACAGTGGTTAGCGCACTGTGTGTGTGGGGGGAGTGGTGGTACAGTGGTTAGCGCACTGTGTGTGTGAGGGGGGGAGGGGTGGTGCAGTGGTTAGCGCACTGGGTGTGTGTGTGGGGGAGTGGGGGTGCAGTGGTTAGCGCACTGTGTGTGTGGGGGAGCGGTGGTGCAGTGGTTAGCGCACTGTGTGTGTGTGTGGGGAGTAGTGGTACAGTGGTTAGCGCAGTGTGTGTGTGTGGGGAGCGGTGGTGCAGTGGTTAGCGCAGTGTGTGTGTGAGTGGGGAGTGGTGGTGCAGTGGTTAGCGCACTTTGTGTGGGGAGTGGTGGTGCAGTGGTTAGCGCACTGTGTGTGTGAGTGGGGAGTGGTGGTGCAGTGGTTAGCGCACTTTGTGTGGGGAGTGGTGGTGCAGTGGTTAGCGCACTGTGTGTGTGTGGGGAGCGGTGGGGCAGTGGTTAGCACACTGTGTGTGTGGGGGGGGAGCGGTGGTGCAGTGGTTAGCGCACTGTGTGTGTGTGTGGGGAGCGGTGGTGCAGTGGTTAGCGCACTTTGTGTGTGTGTGTGGGGAGCGGTGGTGCAGTGGTTAGTGCACTTTGTGTGTGTGTGGGGAGTGGTGGTGCAGTGGTTAGCGCACTGTGTTGTGAGTGGGGAGTGGTGGTGCAGTGGTTAGCGCAGTGTGGGGAGCGGTGGTGCAGTGGTTAGCACAGTGTGTGGGGAGCGGTGGTGCAGTGGTTAGCACACTGTGTGTGTGTGTGTGTGGGGAGCGGTGGTGCAGTGGTTAGCGCACTGTGTGTGTGTGTGGGGAGCGGTGGTGCAGTGGTTAGCGCACTGTGTGTGTGTGAGTGGGGAGCGGTGGTGCAGTGGTTAGTGCACTTTGTGTGTGTGTGGGGAGTGGTGGTGCAGTGGTTAGCGCACTGTGTTTGTGAGTGGGGAGTGGTGGTGCAGTGGTTAGCGCAGTGTGGGGAGCGGTGGTGCAGTGGTTAGCACAGTGTGTGGGGAGCGGTGGTGCAGTGGTTAGCACACTGTGTGTGTGTGTGTGTGGGGAGCGGTGGTGCAGTGGTTAGCGCACTGTGGTGTGTGTGGGGAGCGGTGGTGCAGTGGTTAGCGCACTGTGTGTGTGTGAGTGGGGAGCGGTGGTGCAGTGGTTAGCGCACTGTGTGTGTGTGTGGAGTGGTGGTGCAGTGGTTAGCGCACTGTGTGTGTGTGTGGGGGGGGAGCTGGTGGTGCAGTGGTTAGCGCACTGTGTGGGGGTGGGAGTGGTGGTGCAGTGGTTAGCGCACTGTGTGTGTGTGAGTGGGGAGCGGTGGTGCAGTGGTTAGCGCACTGTGTGTGTGTGTGGAGTGGTGGTGCAGTGGTTAGCGCACTGTGTGTGTGTGTGGGGAGCGGTGGTGCAGTGGTTAGCGCACTGTGTGTGTGTGGGGAGCGGTGGTGCAGTGGTTAGTGCACTGTGTGTGTGAGTGGTGGTGCAGTGGTTAGCGCACTGTGTGTGTGTTGGGAGCAGTGGTGCAGTGGTTAGTGCTCTGTATGTGTGTGTGTGGGGAGCGGTGGTGCAGTGGTTAGCGCACTGTATGTGTGTGTGTGGGGAGTGGTGGTGCAGTGGTTAGCGCACTGTGTGTGTGAGTGGTGGTGCAGTGGTTAGCGCACTGTGTGTGTGTGTGTGTTGGGAGCGGTGGTGCAGTGGTTAGCGCACTGTATGTGTGTGTGTGGGGAGCGGTGGTGCAGTGGTTAGCACACTGTATGTGTGTGTGTGGGGAGTGTGGTGTGCAGTGGTTAGCGCACTGTGTGTGGGGAGTGGTGGGGCAGTGGTTAGCGCAGTGTGGGGAGCGGTGGTGCAGTGGTTAGCGCACACCGAGTGCCGTTTTCCCATCTCCCAGCTGCGACTCCCCCTCTGATGTCCGCTGTGGAGTCTCGCGACCTGCTGACGCAACTCCGCTGGGGACCACGACGCTGAAGTGGACTCGCCACCAGCAGCAGCTCAAAGCTCCTGGACGTTACCTACAGGGTGGACAGCAAACTGTGAGATGCTCGCTCACTCATCCACTCGCTCATCACTCACTCACTCACCCACTCGCTCACCCACTCACCCACTCGCTCACCCATCCACTCACTCATCCACTCGCTCAACCACTCACTCAACCACCCATCCACTCACCCACCCACCCACTCACCCACCCACTGCACTCACTCACCCACCCACTCACTCACTCACCCACCCACTCACTCACCCACCCACCCACTCACCCACCCACCCACCCACCCACTCACATCACTCACTCACCCACCCACCACCCCACTCACCCACCCACCCACCCACTCACTCACCCACCCACCCACTCACCCACCCACCCACTCACCCACCCACCCACCCACCCACTCACTCACTCACCCACCCACCCACCCACTCACCCACTCACCCACCCACTCCTCACCACCACCTCCTCCTCCCCGTGTCTCTGTCTGTGCAGCTATGCACGAGCCCACTGGCGGACCGTCTGCGCTGCCACCACAGAGACACGGTGCGATGTCTCCTCAGCGCTGCGACATCCTGGCGACCGCTATCAACTTCGCGTCAGATCCACCGTCTTATCACCACCACCAACACCACCATCACCACCATCATCGTCACCCTGGGTCGTGGTTGAGGTGTTACCCTTGAAGACAAGTGAGTGGCATTGTCTATGTCTCTGTGTGTGTCTCTGTGTCTGTGTGTGAGTGTCTCACTCTCTGTGTCTCTGTGTGAGTTTCTCTGTGTGAGTGTCTCTGTGTGTGAGTGTCTCTGTGTGTGAGTGTCTCTGTGTGTGTCTCTGTGGTCTGTGTGTGAGTGTCCTCACTCTCTGTGTCTCTGTGTGAGTTTCTCTGTGTGAGTTTATCTGTGTGAGTGTCTCTGTGTGTGAGTGTCTCTGTGTGTGAGTGTCTCTGTGTGTGTCTCTGTGTCTGTGTGTGAGTATCTCACTCTCTGTGTCTCTGTGTGAGTTTCTCTGTGTGAGTGTCTCTGTGTGTGAGTGTCTCTGTGTGTGAGTGTCTCTGTGTGTGTCTCTGTGTCTGTGTGTGAGTGTCTCACTCTCGTGTCTCTGTGTGAGTTTCTCTGTGTGAGTGTCTCTGTGTGTGAGTGTCTCTGTGTGTGAGTGTCTCTGTGTGTGTCTCTGTGTCTGTGTGTGAGTGTCTCACTCTCTGTGTCTCTGTGTGAGTTTCTCTGTGTGAGTGTCTCTGTGTGTGAGTGTCTCTGTGTGTGAGTGTCTCTGTGTGTGTCTCTGTGTCTGTGTGTGAGTGTCTCACTCTCTGTGTCTCTGTGTGAGTTTATCTGTGTGAGTGTCTCTGTGTGTGAGTGTCTCTGTGTGTGAGTGTCTCTGTGTGTGTCTCTGTGTCTGTGTGTGAGTGTCTCACTCTCTGTGTCTCTGTGTGAGTTTCTCTGTGTGAGTGTCTCTGTGTGTGAGTGTCTCTGTGTGCGTGTGTGTCTCTGTGTGTGTGTCTCTGTGTGTGTGTCTCTGTGTGTGTGTGTCTGTGTGTGAGTGTCTCTGTGTGTCTCTGTCTGTGTGTGTCTCTGTGTGTCTCTGTGTGTGTGTCTCTGTGTGTGAGTGTCTCTTTGTGTGAGTGTCTCTGTGTGTGTCTGTGTGTGTGTCTGTGTGAGTGTGTCTCTCTGTGTGTGTGTCTGTGTGTGAGTGTCTCTCTGTGTGTGTGTCTGTGTGTGAGTGTCTCTTTGTGTGTGTGTCTGTGTGTGTGTCTCTGTGTGTGTCTCTTTGTGTGAGTGTCTTTGTGTGTCTGTGTGTGTGTGTCTGTGTGAGTGTGTCTCTCTGTGTGTGAGTGTCTCTTTGTGTGAGTGTCTCTGTGTGTGTGTCCCTGTGTGTGTCTGTGTGTGTGTCTCTGTGTGTGTGTATGTGTGTGTTTGTGTGAGTGTCTCTGTGTGTGGTCTCTGTGTGTCTCTGTGTGTGAGTGTCTGTGTGTGGGTCCTGTGGGTGTGTCTCTGTGTGTGGTGTGTCTGGGTGTGAGTGTGTCTCTGTGTGTGTGTCTGTGTGTGAGTGGCTCTGTGTGTGTGTGTGTCTGTGTGTGTGTCTGTGTGTGTGTCCTGTGTGTGTGTCTGTGTGGTGTGTCTGTGGTGTCTGTTGTTGTTCCTCAGGCCCGTGCTGAAGTGCTCCGACTGTCACCGTTGATGCTCCACAAGGATGCGAACGCTGGAGGAGGTGGTGAGGTAGGGTTGTTGAGGAGGTTGGTGAGGAGGGTGGTGGAGGAGGGTGGTTGAAGGAGGGTGGTGACGAGGGTGGGTGAGGAGGAGGAGTGTGGTAGTGAGCGTGAGACTACAAACATGACGACAAAGATGGCTACGAGAATCGACGACGATGACGGTGATGGCGGCGATGACGGTGATGGCGGTGGCGACGAGGGAGAGCGGTGGGAGCTGTCCGTGCGGGTCTCCATGAGGAGCGAGTGGAAGAGGAGATGGCGCAGAGTGACGTGCTGTACCATCTACAAGCCGAGGTCTCCACAAGGAGGGTGTGACTAGCACGGTGAGAGTGGGTGGGTGGGTGTGTGGGTTGTGGGTGGTGGTGGGTGGGTGAGTGGGTGGTGTGGTGGTGGGTGAGTGGGTGTGTGGGTAGTGGTGGGTGGTGAGGTGGGTGGGTGGGTAGTGGTGGTGGGTGGGTGAGTGGGTGTTGGGTGGGTGTGGTGTGTGGGGTGGGTGTGAGTGGGTGGGTGGGTGAGTGGTGGTGGGTGGGTGGGTGGTGGGGTGGTGTGGGTGGGGTGAGTGGGTGAGTGGGTGTGTGTAGTGAGTGGGGGGGTGTGGTGGGTGGTGTTGGTGAGTGGGTGGGGAGTGGGTGGGTGTGGTGGTGGGTGAGTGTGGGTGGGTGGGTGAGTGGGTGGTGGGTGGGTGAGTGGGTGGTGGTGGGTGAGTGGTGAGGGGGTGTGTGGGGGTGGTGTGGTGGGTGAGGGTGGTGTGTGGGTGGGTGGGTGGGTGAGTGGGTGGATGAGTGGGTGGGTTGGTGGTGGGTGTGAGTGGTGGTGAGTGGGTGGATGAGTGAGTGAGTGGTGGGTGGGGTGGTGGGTGAGTGGGTGAGTGGGTGGGTTGGTGAGTGGGTGGGTGGGTGTGGGTTGGTGAGTGGGTGGGTGGGTGTGAGGGTGGTGGTGTGGTGGGTGAGTGGTGGTGGGGGGGGGGAGAGTGAGTGGTGAGTGGGTGGGTGGTGATGCTACTACTACTGATGACGATGCTATTGCTGCTGCTGCTACTGAATGTCCAGAAATGGTTGAGTTCTGTCAGCTTCCACTTCCATGCTGAACTGGATGGATGGGTTTTGCGAGTTGAGATGATTTAGAAACGCGCTCAGTCTATCTTTGCCGTGTGGCCAGACCACCAACGTGTCATCCACGTAACCCGGCACACTGAGACCATCTGCTTGCTCCTGCCAGGAGCGCTTTGTGGGATGTCGCTACCGCCGCGCTGCCTCAGCCTGCAGGCGCTGCTGAGTACTGCGTCCGCGTGAGAGTCGCGCTCGCTACCCGCGGTGGAAGCAGGGGAGTGGTCTCCACTGTCGTGTGTCTCCGTCCCTCCACCACAAGCGCCGTGGGTGAGTGGGTGGGTGGGTGAGTGGGTGGGTGGGTGAGTGGGTGAGTGAGTGGGATGGTGAGTGAGTGGGTGGGTGGGTGAGTGAGTGGTGGTGAGTTAGTTGGTGGGTGAGAGAGTGGGTGAATGAGTGGGTGAGTGAGTGGTGGGTTGGGTGAGTGAGTTGGTGGTGGGTGGGTGATGATGAGTGAGTGAGTGGGTGGGTGAGTGGGGGGGAGTAGGTGGGTGGGTGGGTGGGTGAGTGAGTGATGAGTGGGTGGTGTGGTGAGTGGGTGGGGGTGAGTGAGTGAGTGGTGAGTGAGTGGGTGGGTGAGCGAGTGATTTGGTAAGTAGTTGAGTGAGTGGGTGGGTTAGTGGGTGGGTGAGTAGTTGACTGAGTGGGTGGTTGAGTGAGTGGTGCGTGCGTGAGTGGGTGGGTGAGTAGGTGGGTGGTGGTGGTGTGTGGTGAGTGGGTGGGTGAGTGGGTGGGTGAGCGAGTGATTTGGTAAGTAGTTGAGTGGTGGTGGTTTAGTGGGTGGGTGAGTAGTTGACTGAGTGGGTGGTTGAGTGAGTTGGGCGTGAGTGATTGAGTGGGTGAGTGGGTGGGTGGGTGAGTGAGTGGGGGTGTGGGTGGGTGGGTGAGTGGGTGGGTGAGCGAGTGATTTGGTAAGTAGTTGAGTGATTGAGTGGGTGAGTGGGTGGTGAGTGGCGCACCCATTTAGCCCTCTCTATCCGGCTGAACAAAAGCTGTTCAGACATGCGGTGGCTGGGCATGCAGGCTACATGGCCCAGCCAACGCAGCCTTGCCTGCCGGAGGAGCTCACCAATGGGACTTTGCCCAGATCTTTCTGGGATTTGTGAGCTCCTCACACAATCCAGCCTGCAGGTTAAACCCAGGATGGATCGTAGACAGGCCAGCCTAAATGTTTCTAACCGGCGAATATGTTCCATTAGGGGGGTCCACTTTTCGCATGCGTAGAGAAGGGGGAATGACCGTGGCCGAGAAGACCTGAAGATTCGTGCGGAGTGACAAACCAGGTAGCTTCCACACAGTATTATGTAACCGATGAAAAGGTAATGCCGCTCGACTGATTCGGAGTGAGACCTCAGCCAGTCATGAGCACACTGCCCAGGTATGGGAAACTCTCCACTCTCTCCACAACTCCTCAATCACCAATTGGGAGTTGTGGGGGTGGAGTGTCCAATGGTACAAATACCCAGGCAGGTGCTTAGTTTTGGTGGGGCTGATGGTAAGGCCCCACCTCTTAGTGGCACGCTCCAGTCTCAGCAGCAGCGTCTCCAACTCCTCTTCTGAATGAGCAGCTATTACCAAATCATCAGCATACGCAACATGGTTGAGCGATAGGGAGCCATCCCTTGACCGCACCCGGGCATCGATCAGCCTCCCATTGTATCTGTAACAGATGGAAATTCCTCTGGTACAGCTATTGAAGGCTTCACGAACTATGTGGTTAAAATAAATGTTAAATAATGTGGGAGCCAGAGGACATCCCTGTCGCACCCCAGGTGTACAGGGAAAGGCTCTGACTCCCGGCCACGTAGTTTTATCCGGGCCCGCTCACCATCATGAAGGTCCTTAATGATCGTGAGCAGAGGGTCAGGGACTCCGAAAGCACGAAAAACTTCCAGAGCCCAGTCCTACTGATGGTATCATAGGCCTTGACCAGGTCAATAAAGCAGAGATGTAGGTCTTGTTGGAATTCCCTACACCTCTGCTGTAGCAGACGGACAGAAAATATGGCATCTGTGCAGGACCGCCCTTTCCTGAAACCCGCATTGGGGCTCCGCAAGCCTCTCCTCAGCGTGCCTGGCAAGGCGGTGTTGAACAACAACACACAGACAGGTACACACCAGACACACACACAGACACACACAGACAAATATCCCCCGTGTAGCCTTAACAGACTGTTGGGGCAAGTGCTGTTAGCGAGCACCTATGAAGGTCAGAACTTTACACGAGGGGGTGGGTGGCCAGCACCACGCCCGGCCGCCTTTGTCTCCCCAGTGGCGATGTTTATACGCCGCACCAGGTACTCATTTTGAGGCTGAGGCGACCTAGGGGAGGCCCGGAACGGTTTAGATAATCGTCACCGGTGTTGGCCGTGAGCGGGAATCGAACCTGGGACGCTGGGTTCATAGCGCAGTGTAGCGCTAACCGCTGCACCACCGCTCCTCATCCAACAACACTGCTCAGCATCCCACTCTGTCTGTGTCTCTGTCTGTGTCTCTCTGTGTCTCTGTCTGTGTCTCTGTCTGTGTATCTGTCTCTCTGCCTGTATCTGTCTCACTGTGTCTCTGTCTGTGTCTCTCTGCCTGTATCTGTCTCACTGTGTCTCTGTCTGTTTCCCCCGTGACTCTGTCTCCCCATGTCTCCCCGTATCTCCTCGTGTGTCCCCAATCTCGTAGCCACCACCCCCGCCACCACCACCACCACCACCCCCACCACCACCCCCACCGCTGCCACCACCACCACCACCACCCCCCCACCACCGCTGCCACCACCACCACCCCCCCCCCCCACCACCACCCCCCCACCACCACCGCCACCACCACCACCACCCCCACCACCACCCCCCTCCCCACCACCACCACCGCCACCACCACCGCCGCCCCACCACCCCACCACAACCCCCACCACCACCACCCCCACCCCCCCACCACCACCACCCCCCCCCACCGCCACCCCACCCCACCCCCACCACCACCCCCACACCCCACCCCCACCCCACCACCCCCACCACCACCACCACCGCCGCCACCACCCCGCCACCACCACCACCCACCACCACCCCCCACCACCACCCCCACCACCACCGCCCACCACCGCCACCACCACCACCCCCCCACCACCACCACCACCCCCACCACCGCCACCACCACCCCCCCACCACCCCCCACACCACACCCACCACCCCCCCACCGCCACCACCACCGCCCCATCCACCTCGCGTGGGTGTCCACGGGGGACGTGGTGACGCTCTTTGCCAGCGGCCGTGTCGCCTCCATCAGCTCGCTGGTGGCCATGGCGACGCTGCTGGTGACGCTGCTGGTGCTGGGCTGGCGCTGGTGTGCACCGTGCGGAACAGACGGAGCCCCGCAATCGTCCCGGTGAGCGCGGCGGCTACACAGATGTTGACTACCTCGCCTGGTGCGTAGGAAGTCGTGGGTTCGATCCAGACCCTGACGCCTGCTGCTGTATACTTGGAGTTTGCGTGTCTCTCTCTCATCATCATCTACTACACTATAAGAGTTTCTCTCCCCACGCTGCGTGCGATCTTCTCGTTCCCCAGCGATGGAGCAGCCAGCCCGCCCCGAGCCTGCTCCCTGACAGTCCCGGCAGCCACCACCATCACTGCGACCACCAGCCATCACCCCCCGCTGCGACCTACGACCACCACCACCCATCACCACGGTGGCGGCGGTGGAGGAGCAGAGATGGCAACTCTAGAATCCCGCCCCCGGCCCTGGTTGACATTGCCGGATGAAAGCCGCTCACCGAGTCGTCTCCGCACCAACCCGTTCACCTCCTGCAGGGTGACCGTGCGCTGGCCGCGAGACAGTGACCACCTCGCGTGGCACGCGCGACGTGCCGGGTTCCAGCTCGAGCCGTGACGACGACGCCCAGCCGCTGTTGGCTCGGAGTTGGCGGCATTCCGTCTCTCCGCGTGGCGACGTCCGTTCCAGAGGAGAATGAATGAGTTTTACAACGGCAAGTTCTACATGTGTAGTGTTGTAAAGGACGGACTAATAAACCTCTTTATGGCACACACAGTTTATTGTCTTAATGACACAGTCCCTAACACACACAAGGGTTGTACGGTCCCCTCACCCGTTACCCTGAGGAGGTACAGCCTCCTGACCTGCACAGCTCACACTCTTCACTCCTAATCTACGGAGCTACAGCCTCCAGACTTGCCGTCTATCCAATCTCCCCGCCATCCCAGCGTCCTCCAGACTTGCCGTCTATCCAATCTCCCCGCTAGCCCAGCGTCCTCCCAGACGTTTGCCGTACTATCCAATCTCCCAGCCTCCCACGTCCTCCAGACCTGCCGTCTCATCCAATCTCCCCCCTAGCCAGCGTCCTCCAGACTTGCCGTCTATCTAATCCTCCCCGCTAGCCCCAGCGTCCTTCCGGCTTGCCGCTATATCCAATCTCCCCGCTAGATCCAGCGTCCTCAAGACTTGCCGTCTATCCAATTCTCCCCCGCCATCCCAGCGTCCCTCACAGACTTGCCAGTCTATCCAATCTCCCCGCCATCCCAGCGTCCTCCAGCCTGCCCGTCCTATCCAATCTCCCCCCCCCTAGCCCAGCATCCTTCCAGACCTGCTCGTCTATCCAATCTCCCCCCTAGCCCAGCGTCCTTCCAGACTTGCCTCTATCCAATCTTCCCCGCCATACCAGCCGTCCTCCAGACTTGCCGTCTATCCAATCTCCCCGCCATCCCAGCGTCCTCCAGACTTGCCGGTCTATCCATCTCCCCGCCATCCCAGCGTCCTCCAGACTTGCGTCTATCCAATCTCCCCCCTAGCCCAGCGTCCTCCAGACTTGCCGTCTATCCATCTCCCCGCCATCCCAGCGTCCTCCAGACTTGCCGTCTATCCAATCTCCCCGCTAGCCCAGCGTCCTCCAGACTTGCCGTCTATCCAATCTCCCCCGCCATCCCAGCGTCCTCCAGACCTGCCGTCTATCCAATCTCCCCCCTAGCCCAGCGTCCTCCAGACTTTGCCGTCTATCTAATCTCCCCGCTAGCCCAGCGTCCTCCGGACTTGCCATCTATCCAATCTCCCCGCTAGTTCAGCGTCCTCCAGACTTGCCGTCTATCCAATCTCCCGCCATCCCAGCGTCCTCACAGACTTGCCGTCTATCCAATCTCCCCGCCATCCCAGGCGTCCTCCAGACTTGCCGTCTATCCAATCTCCCCCTAGCCCAGCGTCCTCCAGACTGCCGTCTATCCAATCTCCCCCCTATCCCAGCGTCCTCCAGACTTGCCGTCTATCCAATCTCCCCGCCATCCCAGCGTCCTCCAGACTTGCCGTCTATCCAATCTCCCCGCCATCCCAGCGTCCTCCAGACTTGCCGTCTATCCAATCTCCCCCAGCCCAGCGTCCTCCAGACTTGCCGTCTATCCAATCTCCCCCCTAGCCCAGCGTCCTCCAGACTTGCCGTCTATCCAATCTCCCCCCTAGCAGCGTCCTCCAGACTTGCCGTCTATCCAATCTCCCCGCCATCCCAGCGTCCTCCAGACTTGCCGTCTATCCAATCTCCCCCCTAGCCCAGCGTCCTCCAGACTTGCCGTCTATCCAATCTCCCCCTAGCCCAGCGTCCTCCGACTTGCCGTCTATCCAATCTCCCCGCTAGCCCAGCGTCCTCCAGACTTGCCGTCTATCCAATCTCCCCGCCATCCCAGCGTCCTCCAGACTTGCCGTCTATCCAATCTCCCCGCTAGTCCCAGCGTCCTCCAGACTTGCCGTCTATCCAATCTCCCCACCCGCTAGTCAGCGTCCTCCAGACTTGCCGTCTATCCAATCTCCCCCTAGCCCAGCGTCCTCCAGACTTGCCGTCTATCCAATCTCCCCCCTAGCCCAGCGTCCTCCAGACTTGCCGTCTATCCAATCTCCCCCCATCCCAGCGTCCTCCAGACTTGCCGTCTATCCAATCTCCCCCGCCACCCAGCGTCCTCCAGACTTGCCGTCTATCCAATCTCCCCGCCATCCCGCGTCCTCCAGACTTGCCGTCTATCCAATCTCCCCCCTAGCCCAGCGTCCTCCAACTTGCCGTCTATCCAATCTCCCCGCCATCCCAGCGTCCTCCAGACTTGCCGTCTATCCAATCTCCCCGCCATCCCAGCGTCCTCCAGACTTGCCGTCTATCCAATCTCCCCCCTAGCCCAGCGTCCTCCAGACTTGCCGTCTATCCAATCTCCCCCTAGCCCAGCGTCCTCCGACTTGCCGTCTATCCAATCTCCCCGCTAGCCCAGCGTCCTCCAGACTTGCCGTCTATCCAATCTCCCCGCTAGTCCGCGTCCTCCAGACTTGCCGTCTATCCAATCTCCCCGCTATCAGCGTCCTCCAGACTTGCCGTCTATCCAATCTCCCCCTAGTTCAGCGTCCTCCAGACTTGCCGTCTATCCAATCTCCCCCTAGCCCAGCGTCCTCCAGACTTGCCGTCTATCCAATCTCCCCTAGCCCCGTCCTCCAGACTTGCCGTCTATCCAATCTCCCCGCCATCCCAGCGTCCTCCAGACTTGCCGTCTATCCAATCTCCCCGCCATCCCAGCGTCCTCCAGACTTGCCGTCTATCCAATCTCCCCGCCATCCCAGCGTCCTCCAGACTTGCCGTCTATCCAATCTCCCCGCCATCCCAGCGTCCTCCAGACTTGCCGTCTATCCAATCTCCCCCCATCCCAGCGTCCTCCAGACTTGCCGTCTATCCAATCTCCCCGCCATCCCAGCGTCCTCCAGACTTGCCGTCTATCCAATCTCCCCGCCATCCCAGCGTCCTCCAGACTTGCCGTCTATCCAATCTCCCCCCTAGCCCAGCGTCCTCCAGACTTGCCGTCTATCCAATCTCCCCGCCATCCCAGCGTCCTCCAGACTTGCCGTCTATCCAATCTCCCCCTAGCCCAGCGTCCTCCAGACTTGCCGTCTATCCAATCTCCCCCTCCCAGCGTCCTCCAGACTTGCCGTCTATCCAATCTCCCCGCCATCAGCGTCCTCCAGACTTGCCGTCTATCCAATCTCCCCGCCAGCCCAGCGTCCTCCAGACTTGCCGTCTATCCAATCTCCCCCCAGCCCAGCGTCCTCCGACTTGCCGTCTATCCAATCTCCCCCCAGCTCCCAGCGTCCTCCAGACTTGCCGTCTATCCAATCTCCCCCTAGCCCAGCGTCCTCCAGACTTGCCGTCTATCCAATCTCCCCCTAGCCCAGCGTCCTCCAGACTTGCCGTCTATCCAATCTCCCCGCTAGCCCAGCGTCCTCCAGACTTGCCGTCTATCCAATCTCCCCGCCAGCCGCCTCCAGACTTGCCGTCTATCCAATCTCCCGCTAGCCCAGCGTCCTCCAGACTTGCCGTCTATCCAATCTCCCCGCTAGCTCCCCAACTTGCCGTCTATCCAATCTCCCCCTAGCCCCATCCTCCAGACTTGCCGTCTATCCAATCTCCCCCTAGCCCAGCGTCCTCCAGACTTGCCGTCTATCCAATCTCCCCGCCATCCCAGCGTCCTCCAGACTTGCCGTCTATCCAATCTCCCCGCCATCCCAGCGTCCTCCAGACTTGCCGTCTATCCAATCTCCCCGCCTCCCAGCGTCCTCCAGACTTGCCGTCTATCCAATCTCCCCGCCATCCCAGCGTCCTCCAGACTTGCCGTCTATCCAATCTCCCCGCCATCCCAGCATCCTCCAGACTTGCCGTCTATCCATCTCCCCGCCATCCCAGCGTCCTCCGGACTTGCCGTCTATCCAATCTCCCCGCCATCCCCAGCGTCCTCCGGACTGCGTCTATCCAATCTCCCCCCTAGCCCAGCGTCCTCCAGACTTGCCGTCTAATCCAATCTCCCCGCCATCCCAGCATCCCAGACTTGCCGTCTATCCAATCTCCCCCTAGCCCAGCGTCCTCCAGACTTGCCGTCTATCCAATCTCCCCCCTAGCCCAGCGTCCTCCAGACTTGCCGTCTATCCAATCTCCCCCGCCATCCCAGCGTCCTCCAGACTTGCCGTCTATCCAATCTACCCGCCAGCCCAGCGTCCTCCAGACTTGCCGTCTATCCAATCTCCCCCCTAGACCAGCGTCCTCCAGACTTGCCGTCTATCCAATCTCCCCGCCATCCAGCGTCCTCCAGACTTGCCGTGCTATCCAATCTCCCCGCCATCCCAGCGTCCTCCAGACTTGCCGTCTATCCAATCTCCCCGCCATCCCAGCGTCCTCCAGACTTGCCGTCTATCCAATCTCCCCCCTAGCCCAGCGTCCTCCAGACTTGCCGTCTATCCAATCTCCCCGCCATCCCAGCGTCCTCCAGACTTGCCGTCTATCCAATCTCCCCGCCATCCCAGCGTCCTCCAGACTTGCCGTCTATCCAATCTCCCCCCTAGCCCAGCGTCCTCCAGACTTGCCGTCTATCCAATCAACCCCCTAGCCCAGCGTCCTCCGACTTGCCGTCTATCCAATCTCCCCGCTAGCCCAGCGTCCTCCAGACTTGCCGTCTATCCAATCTCCCCGCTAGTTCAGCGTCCTCCAGACTTGCCGTCTATCCAATCTCCCCCCTAGCCCAGCGTCCTCCAGACTTGCCGTCTATCCAATCTCCCCGCCATCCCAGCGTCCTCCAGACTTGCCGTCTATCCAATCTCCCCCCGCCATCCCAGCGTCCTCCAGACTTGCCGTCTATCCAATCTCCCCCCCTAGCCCAGCGTCCTCCAGACTTGCCGTCTATCCAATCAACCCCCTAGCCCAGCGTCCCTCCGACTTGCCATCTATCCAAGCTCCCCGCTAGCCCAGCGTCCTCCAGACTTGCCGTCTATCCAATCTCCCCGCTAGTTCACACGTCCTCCAGACTTGCCGCTATCCAATCTCCCCGCGAGTTCAGCGTCCTCCAGACTGGCCGTCTATCCAATCAACCCCCTACCCAGCGTCCCCAGACTTGCCGTCTATCCAATCTCCCCGCCTCCCAGCGTCCTCCGACTTGCGTCTATCCAATCTCCCCGCTAGCCCAGCGTCCTCCAGACTTGCCGTCTATCCAATCTCCCCGCTAGTTCAGCGTCCTCCAGACTGGCCGTCTATCCAATCTCCCCCCCTAGTTCAGCGTCCTCCAGACTTGCCGTCTATCCAATCACCCCGCTAGTTCAGCGTCCTCCAGACTTGCCGTCTATCCAATCAACCCCCTAGCCCAGCATCCTCCAGACTTGCAGTCTATCCAATCAACCCCCTAGCCCAGCGTCCTCCAGACTTGCCGTCTATCCAATCTCCCCGCCATCCCAGCGTCCTCCAGACTTGCCGTCTATCCATCTCCCCGCCATCCCAGCGTCCTCCAGACTTGCCGTCTATCCAATCTCGCCATCCCAGCGTCCTCCAGACTTGCCGTCTAGTCCAATCTTCCCCCCCCCATCCCAGCGTCCTCCAGACTTGCCGTCTATCCAATCTCCCCCCTAGCCCGCGTCCTCCAGACTTGCCGTCTATCCAATCTCCCCGCCATCCCACGTCCTCCAGACTTGCCGTCTATCCAATCTCCCCGCCATCCCAGCGTCTCTCCAGACCTTGCCGTCTATCCAATCTCCCCCCTAGCCCAGCGTCCTCCAGACGTGGCCGTCTATCCAATCAACCCCCTAGCCCAGCGTCCTCCGACGTGCCGTCTATCCAATCTCCATCTCCCCGCTAGCCCAGCGTCCTCCAGACTTGCCGTCTATCCAATCTCCCCGCTACAGACTGTCCTCCGACATTGCCGTCTATCCACTCTCCCCCCTAGCCCAGCGGCCTCCAGACTTGCCGTCTATCCAATCTCCCCGCCATCCCAGCGTCCTCCAGACTTGCCGTCTATCCAATCTCCCCCGCCATCCCAGCGTCCTCCAGACTTGCCGTCTAGCCAATCTCCCCCTAGCCCAGCGTCCTCCAGACTTGCCGTCTATCCAATCAACCCCCTAGCCCAGCGTCCTCCGACTTGCCGTCTATCCAATCTCCCCGCTAGCCCAGCGTCCTCCAGACTTGCCGTCTATCCAATCTCCCCGCTAGTTCAGCGTCCTCCAGACTTGCCGTCTATCCAATCTCCCCGCTAGTCAGCGTCCTCCAGACTTGCCGTCTATCCAATCACCCCCGCTAGTTCAGCGTCCTCCAGACTTGCCGTCTATCCAATCAACCCCCTAGCCCAGCATCCTCCAGACTTGCCCGTCTATCCAATCAACCCCCTAGCCCAGCGTCCTCCAGACTTGCCGTCTATCCAATCTCCCCCCGCCATCCCAGCGTCCTCCAGACTTGCCGTCTATCCAATCTCCCCGCCATCCCAGCGTCCCTCCAGACTTGCCGTCTATCCAATCTCCCCGCCATCCCAGCGTCCTCCAGACTTGCCCGTCTATCCAATCTCCCCCCTAGCCCAGCGTCCTCCAAACTTGCTGTCTATCCAATCTCCCCGCCATCCCAGCATCCTCCAGACTTGCCGTCTATCCAATCTCCCCGCCATCCCAGCGTCCTCCAGACTTGCCGTCTATCCAATCTCCCCCCTAGCCCAGCGTCCCTCCAGACTTGCCGTCTATCCAATCAAACCCCCTAGCCCAGCGTCCTCCCGACTTGCCGTCTATCCAATCTCCCCGCTAGCCCAGCGTCCTCCAGACTTGCCGTCTATCCAATCTCCCCGCTAGGTTCAGCGTCCTCCATACTTGCCGTCTATCCAATCTCCCCGCTAGTTTCAGCGTCCTCCAGACTTGCCGTCTATCCAATCACCCCGCTAGTTCAGCGTCCTCCAGACTTGCCGTCTATCCAATCTCCCCTAGCCCAGCTCCTCCAGACTTGCCGTCTATCCAATCTCCCCCCTAGCCCAGCGTCCTCCAGACTTGCCGTCTATCCAATCTCCCCCCTCCCAGCGTCCTCCAGACTTGCCGTCTATCCAATCTCCCCCCGCCATCAGCGTCCTCCAGACTTGCCGTCTATCCAATCTCCCCGCCATCCCAGCGTCCTCCAGACTTGCCGTCTATCCAATCTCCCCGCCATCCCAGCGTCCTCCAACTTGCCGTCTATCCAATCTCCCCGCCATCCCAGCTCCTCCAGACTTGCCGTCTATCCAATCTCCCCGCCATCCCAGCGTCCTCCGACTTGCCGTCTATCCAATCTCCCCGCCATCCCAGCGTCCTCCGACTTGCCGTCTATCCAATCTCCCCCCTAGCCCAGCGTCCTCCAGACTTGCCGTCTATCCAATCTCCCCGCCATCCGTCCTCCAGACTTGCCGTCTATCCAATCTCCCCCTAGCCCAGCGTCCCTCCAGGACTGCCGTCTATCCTAATCTCCCCCCTAGCCAGCGTCCGCACCACCAGACTTGCCGTCTATCCCAATCTCCCCGCCATCCCAGCGTCCTCCAGACTTGCCGTCTATCCAATTCTACCCGCCAGCCCAGCGTCCTCCAGACTTGCCGTCTATCCATCTCCCCCCTAGCCCAGCGTCCTCCAGACTTGCCGTCTATCCAATCTCCCCGCCATCCCAGCGTCCTCACAGACTTGCCGTCTATCCAATCTCCCCGCCATCCCAGCCGTCCTCCAGACTTGCCGTCTATCCAATCTCCCCGCCATCCCAGCGTCCTCCAGACTTGCCGTCCTATCCAATCCTTGCCCCCCCTAGCCCAGCGTCCTCCAGACTTGCCGTCTATCCAATCTCCCCGCCATCCCAGCGGTCCCTCCAGACTTGCCGTCTATCCAATCTCCCGCCATCCCAGCGTCCTCCAGACTTGCCGTCTATCCAATCTCCCCCCCTAGCCCCGCGTCCTCCAGACTTGCCCGTCTATCCAATCAACCCCCTAGCCCAGCGTCCTCCGACTTGCCGTCTATCCAATCTCCCCGCTAGCCCAGCGGCCTCCAGACTTGCCGTCTATCCAATCTCCCCGCTAGTTCAGCGTCCTCCAGACTTGCCGTCTATCCAATCTCCCCGCTAGTTCAGCGTCCTCCAGACTTGCCGTCTATCCAATCTCCCCGCTAGTTCAGCGTCCTCCAGACTTGCCGTCTATCCAATCAACCCCCTAGCCCAGCATCCTCCAGACTTGCCGTCTATCCAATCAACCCCCTAGCCCAGCGTCCTCCAGACTTGCCGTCTATCCAATCTCCCGCCATCCCAGCGGTCCTCCAGACTTGCCGTCTATCCAATCTCCCGCCATCCCAGCGTCCTCCAGATTTGCCGTCTATCCAATCTCCTCGCATCCAGCGTCTCCCAGACTTGCCGTCTATCCAATCTCCCCGCCATCCCAGCGTCCTCCAAACTTGCCGTCTATCCAATCTCCCCGCCATCCCAGCATCCTCCAGACTTGCCGTCTATCCAATCTCCCCGCCATCCCAGCGTCCTCCGGACTTGCCGTCTATCCAATCTCCCCCCTAGCCAGCGTCCTCCAGACTTGCCGTCTATCCAATCTCCCCGCCATCCCAGCATCCTCCAGACTTGCCGTCTATCCAAATCTCCCCCCTAGCCCAGCGTCCTCCAGACTTGCCGTCTATCCAATCTCCCCCCTAGCCCAGCGTCCTCCAGACTTGCCGTCTATCCAATCTCCCCGCCATCCCAGCGTCCTCCAGACTTGCCGTCTATCCAATCTACCCGCCAGCCCAGCGTCCTCCAGACTTGCCGTCTATCCAATCTCCCCGCCAGCCCAGCGTCCTCCAAACTTGCCGTCTATCCAATCTCCCCGCCATCCCAGCATCCTCCAGACTTGCCGTCTATCCAATCTCCCCGCCATCCCAGCGTCCCTCCGGACTTGCCGTCTATCCAATCTCCCCCCTAGCCCAGCGTCCTCCAGACTTGCCGTCTATCCAATCTCCCCGCCATCCCAGCATCCTCCAGACTTGCCGTCTATCCAATCTCCCCGCCATCCCAGCGTCCTCCAGACTTGCCGTCTATCCAATCTCCCCCCTAGCCCAGCGTCTCCAGACTTGCCGTCTATCCAATCAACCCCCCTAGCCCAGCGTCCTCCGACTTGCCGTCTATCCAATCTCCCCGCTAGCCCAGCGTCCTCCAGACTTGCCGTCTATCCAATCTCCCCGCTAGTTCAGCGTCCTCCAGACTTGCCGTCTATCCAATCTCCCCGCTAGTTCAGCGTCCTCCAGACTTGCCGTCTATCCAATCTCCCCGCTAGTTCAGCGTCCTCCAGACTTGCCGTCTATCCAATCAACCCCCTAGCCCAGCATCCTCCAGACTTGCCGTCTATCCAATCACCCCCCTAGCCCAGCGTCCTCCAGACTTGCCGTCTATCCAATCTCCCCGCCATCCCAGCGTCCTCCAGACTTGCCGTCTATCCAATCTCCCCGCCATCCCAGCGTCCTCCAGACTTGCCGTCTATCCAATCTCCCCCCTAGCCCAGCGTCCTCCAGACTTGCCGTCTATCCATCTCCCCGCCATCCCAGCGTCCTCCAGACTTGCCGTCTATCCATCTCCCCGCCATCCCGCGTCTCCAGACTTGCCGTCTATCAATCTCCCCCCTAGCCCAGCGTCCTCCAGACTTGCCGTCTATCCAATCACACCCCCTAGCCCAGCGTCCTCCGACTTGCCGTCTATCCAATCTCCCCGCTAGCCCAGCGTCCTCCAGGACTTGCCGTCTATCCAATCTCCCCGCTAGTTCAGCGTCCTCCAGACTTGCCCGTCTATCCAATCTCCCCGCTAGTTCAGCGTCCTCCAGACTTGCCGTCTATCCAATCTCCCCGCTAGTTCAGCGTCCTCCAGACTTGCCGTCTATCCAATCAACCCCCTAGCCCAGCATCCTCCAGACTTGCCGTCTATCCAATCACCCCCTAGCCCAGCGTCCTCCAGACTTGCCGTCCTATCCAATCTCCCCGCCATCCCAGCGTCCTCCAGACTTGCCGTCTATCAATCTCCCCGCCATCCCAGCGTCCTCCAGATTTGCCGTCTATCCAATCTCCTCGCCATCCCAGCGTCCTCCAGACTTGCCGTCTATCCAATCTCCCCCGCCATCCCAGCGTCCTCCAACTTGCCGTCTATCCAATCTCCCCGCCATCCCAGCATCCCTCCAGACTTGCCGTCTATCCAATCTCCCCGCCATCCCAGCGTCCTCGGACTTGCCGTCTATCCAATCTCCCCCCTAGCCCAGCGTCCTCCAGACTTGCCGTCTATCCAATCTCCCGCCATTCCAGCATCCTCCAGACTTGCCGTCTATCCAATCTCCCCCCCTAGCCCAGCGTCCTCCAGACTTGCCGTCTATCCAATCTCCCCCCTAGCCCAGCGTCCTCCAGACTTGCCGTCTATCCAATCTCCCCGCCATCCCAGCGTCCTCCAGACTTGCCGTCTATCCAATCTACCGCCAGCCCAGCGTCCTCCAGACTTGCCGTCTATCCAATCTCCCCGCCAGCCCAGCGTCCTCCAAACTTGCCGTCTATCCAATCTCCCCGCCATCCCAGCATCCTCCAGACTTGCCGTCTATCCAATCTCCCCGCCATCCCAGCGTCCTCCGGACTTGCCGTCTATCCAATCTCCCCCCTAGCCCAGCGTCCTCCAGACTTGCCGTCTATCCAATCTCCCCGCCATCCCAGCATCCTCCAGACTTGCCGTCTATCCAATCTCCCCGCCATCCCAGCGTCCTCCAGACTTGCCGTCTATCCAATCTCCCCCCTAGCCCAGCGTCCTCCAGACTTGCCGTCTATCCAATCAACCCCCTAGCCCAGCGTCCTCCGACTTGCCGTCTATCCAATCTCCCCGCTAGCCAGCGTCCTCCAGACTTGCCGTCTATCCAATCTCCCCGCTAGTTCAGCGTCCTCCAGACTTGCCGTCTATCCAATCTCCCGCTAGTTCAGCGTCCTCCAGACTTGCCGTCTATCCAATCTCCCCGCTAGTTCAGCGTCCTCCAGACTTGCCGTCTATCCAATCAACCCCCTAGCCCAGCATCCTCCAGACTTGCCGTCTATCCAATCAACCCCCTAGCCCAGCGTCCTCCAGACTTGCCGTCTATCCAATCTCCCCGCCATCCCAGCGTCCTCCAGACTTGCCGTCTATCCAATCTCCCCGCCATCCCAGCGTCCTCCAGATTTGCCGTCTATCCAATCTCCCCGCCATCCCAGCGTCCTCCAGACTTGCCGTCTATCCAATCTCCCCGCCATCCCAGCGTCCTCCAAACTTGCCGTCTATCCAATCTCCCCGCCATCCCAGCATCCTCCAGACTTGCCGTCTATCCAATCTCCCCGCCATCCCAGCGTCCTCCGGACTTGCCGTCTATCCAATCTCCCCCCTAGCCCAGCGTCCTCCAGACTTGCCGTCTATCCAATCTCCCCGCCATCCCAGCATCCTCCAGACTTGCCGTCTATCCAATCTCCCCCCTAGCCCAGCGTCCTCCAGACTTGCCGTCTATCCAATCTCCCCCCTAGCCCAGCGTCCTCCAGACTTGCCGTCTATCCAATCTCCCCGCCATCCCAGCGTCCTCCAGACTTGCCGTCTATCCAATCTACCCGCCAGCCCAGCGTCCTCCAGACTTGCCGTCTATCCAATCTCCCCGCCAGCCCAGCGTCCTCCAAACTTGCCGTCTATCCAATCTCCCCGCCATCCCAGCATCCTCCAGACTTGCCGTCTATCCAATCTCCCCGCCATCCAGCGTCCTCCGGACTTGCCGTCTATCCAATCTCCCCCCTAGCCAGCGTCCTCCAGACTTGCCGTCTATCCAATCTCCCCGCCATCCCAGCATCCTCCAGACTTGCCGTCTATCCAATCTCCCCGCTAGCCCAGCGTCCTCCAGACTTGCCGTCTATCCAATCTCCCCGCCATCCCAGCGTCCTCCAGACTTGCCGTCTATCCAATCTCCCCGCCAGCCCAGCGTCCTCCAGACTTGCCGTCTATCCAATCTCCCCGCCATCCCAGCGTCCTCCAGACTTGCCGTCTATCCAATCTCCCCGCCATCCCAGCGTCCTCCAGACTTGCCGTCTATCCAATCTCCCCGCCATCCCAGCGTCCTCCAGACTTGCCGTCTATCCAATCTCCCCGCCAGCCCAGCGTCCTCCAGACTTGCCGTCTATCCAATCTCCCCGCCATCCCAGCGTCCTCCAGACTTGCCGTCTATCCAATCTCCCCACTAGCCCAGCGTCCTCCGGCTGGACCTAGGGGAGGCACACCGACCCGGCGGGTCCCCGACCCTTTGCTCACTCGAGACCTTCGCCCTCACGAGGGCGGGAAGGCTGGGAGCCAGGGTCCTATCCAGGACCTATCTCCCCTGACCACTGGTGACACTGAGCCCCAGCCCTGACAAGGGCTGGGGTCACCACACAGAGACCCACAGACTCACCACACAGAGACCCACAGACTCACCACACAGAGACCCACAGACTCACCACATAGAGACCCACAGACTCACCACACAGAGACCCACAGACTCACCACACAGAGACCCACAGACTCACCACGTGTCCCAGCGTTGGTTGTGTCCCGGTCTGTCCATGGCCTGGCCTCCTCTCTCCTTGCCTGGCTGCTTGCCCCGTGAGTGAGGCTGCCTGCCCAGCTGTTTTGTTGTTTACTGGGGGAGACATTGTGGTGCTGGTGGTGATGGTAATAAAGGTGGCAAGTTCACTTACCTGGGCTGGAACTGCTCTGAGCAGGTGGGCGCGTCGTGATGATGCTGTTGTTGTTGTGCACAAGACTTGAACTAGAAACTAAACCGCGTTTTATTTTTAGCGGGCAAGGGCCTCATTGAGATGCTGTGTGTGTAAGCTCTCTTTTAGAAGGCCCTGACCTGGCCATTACCGATGACAGTTCTACCAATGAGGTTCATCATCATCATCACGTGAACCTTTATAGCAGTTGGCAAAGACTCTAGCAACTCACGGCTCTCAAATGTGGAGGGGAAAACCAGAGGGCCCGGAAAGAAAATCCACTCGACAACAGAAAGACAGAGAGACACAAACTCTATGCAGCAGCTGCAGCATCAACTGCCGGTCTCTGTGCGTGTCTGTGTCTCTGCGTGTGTCTGCGTGTGTCTGTGTCTGTAACGGTGTGTCTGTGTCTATGTCTCTGCGTGTCTTTGTGTCTCTGCGTGCATGTCTCTGTGTGTCTCTACATGTCTCTGCGTGTGTGTCCATGTCTCTATGTGTGTGTGTCTCTGCATGTCTACGTGTGTGTCCATGTCGTCTCTGTGTGTGTCTGTGTCTCTGTGTGTGTGTCTGTGTGTGTGTCTATATCTGTGTGTGTGTGTCTCTGCATGTGTGTCTCTGTGTCTGTGTGTCTCTGCGTGTGTGTCTGTGTGTGTCTCTCTGTGTGTGTCTGTCTCTGTGTGTGTCTCTGTGTGTGTGTGTGTCTCTGCGTGTGTCTCTGTGTGTGTGTCTATGTGTGTGTCTGTGTCTCTGTGTGTGTCCATGTCTCTGTGTGTGTGTCTCTGTGTGTGTGTCTATGTCTCTGTGTGTGTGTCTCTGTGTCTCTGTGTGTGTGTCACTGTGTGTCTCTGTGTGTGTGTCACTGTGTGTGTGTGTGTCTGTGTCACTGCGTGTGTGTGTCTGTGTCTCTGCATGTGTGTGTCTGTGTGTCTCTGTGTGTGTGTGTCTCTGTGTGTGTGTGTCTATGTCTCTGTGTGTGTCTGTGTGTCTCTGTGTGTGTGTCTGTGTCTCTGCATGTGTGTCTATGTCTCTGTGTGTGTGTCTGTGTCTCTGTGTGTGTGTGTGTCTGTGTGTGTGTCTCTGTGTGTGTGTCTGTGTCTCTGCATGTGTGTCTCTGTGTGTGTCTGTGCGTCTCTGCGTGTGTGTCTCTGTGTGTGTGTCTCTGTGCGTCTCTGCGTGTGTCTGTGTGTGTCTCTGTGTGTGTCTATGTGTGTCTCTGTGTGTGTCTGTGTCTCTGCATGTGTCTCTGTGTGTCTGTATGTGTGTCTGTGTCTCTGCATGTGTCTCTGTGTGTCTGTGTGTCTCTGCGTGTGTGTCTGTGTGTGTCTCTCTGTGTGTGTCTATGTCTCTGTGTGTGTGTCTCTGTGTGTCTGTGTGTGTCTCTGCGTGTGTGTCTGTATGTGTCTCTCTGTGTGTGTCTATGTCTCTGTGTGTGTGTCTCTGCGTGTCTGTGTGTGTCTCTGTGTGTGTGTCTCTGTGTGTGTCTGTCTCTGTGTGTGTCTATGTCTCTGTGTGTGTGTCTCTGTGTGTCTCTGTGTGTGTCTGTGTGTGTGTCTCTGTGTGTGTGTCTCTGTGTGTATCAATGTCTCTGTGTGTCTCTGTGTGTCTCTGTGACAGTCGAGTACGGAGACTCGTGATGTGCACCGACTCTGTTCATGTGCGACACAACTTCACGCCACGTGGTCCCACTGGGAAAGAGGGCGGCACAAGTAAACACTAACACGAACCGGTAAACCATTGGCAATTGATCAAAGCTATAAAGGCGATGATCCAGGAAAATTATATTATGATGCTGCATGAAAAGGTAATAGGTTACTCTGAAGTTCCTGGCCATTGGAACGTTGGTAATGATCAGGAACATGCCCTGACTAAACAGGGAAGTCTGAAATATGCTGGGTGTAAATCAGCACATCAAATTAAATCCGCAGAGGAGGGAAAGAAAGGTCCCAAGCATGCGACACTCGGCCGAGAGAGTGGGGAGAGAGAGAGGAAGAGACTTTTCACGACTTTATTTCCACTAAAACATTAACAAAAAACCATTACAGGAAAACACACGTAAATTGTGAATCAACAAAACATCAAACTCTTAACAGCTGTGTGTGCACGAACTACACGTGGCACAGGGATAGAGGCTGTGCAAACGAGGCGGTGCACGGACCTCTCCGTGTGTAGCAAAGTCGCTACGCTGAAGAGTTTTTCAATTTGATAAAGAATCAAATGTTTTGACATCAGAATGCGACGTGAACAAAATACTTTTTTCTCCCCGACATTTTCAAAACAAAATGGCGTTGACGCGTCAAACACCTGAAATCATTTTGTCTTTACGGATTCAGTTGTCGGTCGTCATTAGAGTGTAATGACAGGGTGACACCTGGTGTGACGAGGACGTGTGCGGGGCCACGGGGTGACGAGTCAAATGAGGCACAACGTGAAGTCAGGGCTGGTCCCCCCCCAACGAGGGAAACAGGAAAGGGGCGGACGGCTGAGTGGAGAGCGAGCGGCAGAGGTCGCAACCGGGTACCCGGTACCCGTACCCTACCCGATACCCGTACCCTACCCGATACCCGGCTACCCGTACCCTACCCGATACCCGTACCCTACCCGATACCCGTACCCTACCCGATACCCGGCTACCCGTACCCTACCCGATACCCGTACCCTACCCGATACCCGGCTACCCGTACCCTACCCGATACCCGGTTACCCGTACCCGATACCCGTACCCTACCCAATACCCGGCTACCCGTACCCGGCCGGGTACGGGTAAGCCGTGAGTCACTGGTGAGTCACCGTGTGTCACTCATTTGCCAACGTCTTGTCTCTTCTCACAATTCAAGTTCCTAGAATCAACCCACCCGCGCCTGCAACGTGGCTTCATCCCAGAGGTCGCAATCGGGTACCCGATACCTGTACCCTACCCGTACCCGGCCGGGTACGGGTAGCCGGGTATCGGGTAGGGAACGTGTACGGGTACCCGATTGCGAGCTCTGGCATGCGGCAACGTGACCATGTCGAGTGAGCGGCCGGGCAACTTGCAGTTTGACGGTGAACACGGCAGAACGGATGTGAGCTTCAAGCGGTAGGACACCGTCCGCGGTCTGACGAACGCCGCCACGACGGCCACGCGGCACTACGGGTGCGTGCCGCTTGTCGGCAGGCGCGCGGCGACCGGCTGCCGGGGCGCGGGGAAGTCGCCGGGATACGCCGGGAGGTCCCGGACGGGGCGGGCCGGGAGGCGCCGTCGCGACGGGGGCCGGGCCCGCCCTCGGGTTCGCGTCGCTGAGGATTTCGTGGAGGAGCTCGCTGGCAACTTCGCGCGCTCCCTCCACGCTGGAGCTCAGCACCGCGGGGAAGAAGCCGCTGCCTTCCCGCATCATCCCGGGAACGGAGACCTTGTACAGGAGGCCCATGGGCCTGCCGGGCTCCGAGTGAGCGTGCAGTTCGAAGGTCGCGTGGCCCACGCCGGCGCTCCGTAGCAGCGCCTGCAAACGCGTCTCCCACGACAAGACGGCCGCCTCCGGCAGCTCGTCCAGACCGACGGGCGTGGGCCGCGAGTGGCGGGGTGCCCGCCAGAGCTGCGTGCGCGCCGCCCAGCCCACAAACAGGCTGTGCGGGACCTTGCCGCAGACGGCGCACTCCGGCTGCGGGAGGCCTGGGACCGCCGCCACCTCCTCCTCGTCTTCAATTACCTCCTCCTCCACCTCCTCCTCCACCACCTCCTCCTCCTCTACCACCTCATCCTCCTCCTCCTCCACCACCTCTTCCTCCTCATCTTCAGTTGCCCCCGCCTCCTCCTCCCCCTCCTCCTCGTCTTCCGTTGCCTCCTCCTCCCCCTCCTCCTCCTCCCCCTCCTCCCCCACCTCCTCCTCCTCCTCCTCCACCACCTCTTCCACCTCCTCCTCCACCACCTCTTCCTCCTCATCTTCAGTTGCCCCCGCCTCGTCCTCCTCCTCGTCTTCCGTTGCCTCCTCCTCCTCCACATCCTCCTCCTCCACCTCCTCCTCCTCCACCACCTCTTCCTCCTCGTCTTCAGTTGCCGCCTCCTCCTCCCCGCCCTCCTCGTCGTCTTCCGTTGCCACCGCCGCGGCAGCAGCAGCAGCCGCCGCCCCCGGCTCTCGCTGCGGGATGGCCCAGTCCACGTTGATGTCCCGGCCCCACAGCCGGAAGGAGTACGGCAGCAGAACCCTGCGGGCCATGCAGGCCGCGCGGTGGCTCTCGTATTCGACGAACGCGTAGCCTCGGCTGAGGCTCCTGTCGTAGCGACAGAAGCGCATCTGGACGTCCACGACGCCCTCCGTGGCGTCGCTCATCGCCGCCATCACCTCGGCCCGCGTCTTGTCCTTCGGCAGCCTCGCCAAGAAGAGGCGGCGATTGTCGACGCTCACGCAAACCGCGATCCGTCGCCCCGGGCGGATCTCCAAGTCGTGGGGTCTCTTGACGGCGTCCGCGGCTTGCGAGCGCGTCGCGAAGGTGGCGAACGCGTAGCCGCGGTTCTCTCCGTCGTACGTCATCATGAGGCGCAGCTGGTACAGCTGCCCCACCGCCTCCAGCACGGGAAGCAGCTCGTCCTCGTACAGGTCGCGCGGGATCCTCGCCACGAACACCTCGCAGCCGCGGGCGGGAGGGGGGCCCTGCCAGTCGGGCGGCGGTCCCAGCTTCCTCTGTCCGTTCTCCTGGACGACGTTGTAGCCCGTGCGCAACATGAGGTCCAGAAGGTCCCTCTCCATGCAGCTCATGATGTCGAGCATCGGCGCTTTGTCCACGGCGGCGGTGACGACGGGGGCAGCGGTTTGGGGCCCGTTGGAGCCCTTGACACTCACCGGCGCAGAAGCCTCGTGCCGACAAAGCCACGGCGGGGGGCGGAATCAACTCGTGAAAAGGCGGGAACTCGCTCGGGCCAAGCCTACAGGCCCAGCAGTGGAGAGAGGAAGAGAGAGTGGAGAGACGGATGGAGAGAGAGCTACCTTTGTAAACTCGGAAAATCACAATAAAATAAAAACCCAAGAAACTGTGTCTTGACCTTTGAACCGCCCTGTATAATGACCCCTCACCCCCAGTAGACGACCTGGTACCCCTCCTCACTCATCCACTCACTGACCCATCCACGCACCTCACACACCCACTCGCTCACACACTCACCCACCCACTCACCCGCACACCCACTCGCTCACACACTCACCTCACACACTCACCCACCCACTCGCCCGCACACCCACTCGCTCACACACCCACCCACTCACCCGCACACCCACTCGCTCACACACTCACCCACCCACTCACATCACCCGCACACCCACCCACTCACCCGCACACCCACTCGCTCACACACTCACCCACCCACTCACCCGCACACCCACTCGCTCACACACTCACCCACCCACTCACCCGCACACTCACCCGCACACCCACTCGCTCACACACTCACTCTCTCACACACTAACCTCACACACTCACCCACCCACTCACCCGCACACCCACTCGCTCACACACTCACCTCACACACTCACCCACCCACTCACCCGCACACCCACTCGCTCACACACTCACCCACCCACTCACCCGCACACCCACTCGCTCACACACTCACCCACCCACTCACCTCACCCACTCACTGATGATGATGAGAGAGAGAGAGACACGCAGACTCCAAATATACAGCAGTTGGCGTCGCCAGGGCCGGGATCGAACCCACGACCTCCTGCATACCAGGCGAGGTAGTTAACATCTCCTAGCCACCGTGATGATGATGAGAGAGACACACAAACTCCAAATATACAGCAAGAATCTTCAGGATCGAGATCAAACCCATGACCTCCTGTATACCAGGCGAGGGAGTTAACATCTCCTAGCCACCGTGATGATGAGAGAGAGACACACAAACTCCAAATATACAGCAAGCATCTTCAGTATCGGGATCAAACCCACGACCTCCTGCATACCAGGCGAGGTAGTTAACATCTCCTAGCCACCGTGATGATGAGAGAGAGACACAAACTCCAACTCCAAATAAAGTTTGAATGTATGCGTGTCGTTAAACCGGCCATCAGCCGACAGCCGATTCGCAAGGTTTATCACGTGACATACCGTGCCAATCTGTCACTGGAGCAGCACTAACCGGTTGTGTGTTGGAGTGTCTGTGTGTACACTGTGTGTGTCTGTGTGTCTGTGTGTGTGTACACTGTGTGTGTCTGTTTGTACACTGTGTGTGTCTGTGTGTGTGTGTCTGTGTGTGTGTACACTGTGTGTCTGTGTGTACACTGTGTATGTGTGTCTGTGTGTGCACTGTGTTTGTGTGTGTACACTCTGTGTGTGTGTCTGTGTGTGTGTACACTGTGTGTCTGTGTGTGTACACACTGTGTGTGTCTGTGTGTGTGTCTGTGTGTGTGTGTGTATACAGTGTGTGTGTGTACTGTGTGTGTACACTGTGTGTACACTGTGTGTGTGTGTACACTGTGTGTGTACACTGTGTGTGTCTGTGTGTGTGTGTCCACTGTGTGTCTGTGTGTACACTGTGTATTTGTGTGTACACTGTGTATGTGTGTCTGTACACTGTGTGTCTGTGTGTACACTGTGTATGTGTCTGTGTGTGCACTGTGTGTGTGTACACTCTGTGTGTGTACACTGTGTGTGTGTGTACACTGTGTGTGTGTGTCCACTGTGTGTGTGTACACTGTGTGTGTGTACACTGTGTGTCTGTGAGTACACTGTGTGTGTGTACACTGTGTGTGTGTGAGTACACTGTGTATGTGTGTCTGTGTGTGCACTGTGTGTGTGTACACTCTGTGTGTGTGTCTGTGTGTGTGTACACTGTGTGTTTGTGTGTAAACTGTGTGTGTACACACTGTGTGTCTGTGTGTGTTTGTCTGTGTGTGTGTACACTGTGTGTGTGTACAATGTGTGTGTGTACACTTTGTGTGTGTGTACACTGTGTGTGTGTGTACACTCTGTGTGCGTACACTGTGTGTGTGCACTGTGTGTGTGTGTGTACACTGTGTGTGTGCACTGTGTGTGTGTGTGTGCACTATGTGTGTGTGTACACTGTGTGCACTGTGTGTGTGCACTGTGTGTGTGTGTGTACACTGTGTGTATGTGTGTTCACCACGCCCGGCGGACCCGTTATTCGATCCCGACTCCTGCCGGGGGAGGCGCTCCGGGCGCGGCGGGTCCGCTAGGAAAACTCGGGATGGCCCGAGGCCGACTAGGCCGCAGTCTTCCCTCCCCTCTGTTCTAGATGGTGACGGTGTTGCTGATGTTGTTGTTGTTGATGCTGATGATGTTGTTGTTGTTGTTGATGCTGCTGATGTTGTTGTTGTTGCTGTTGCTGATGATGATGTTGATATTTCTGCTGATGCTAGGGGTGGTGATGATGTTGCTGATGATGTTGTTGTTGATGCTGATGATGATGCTGATGATATTGTTGTATATGATGGTGTAAATGATGTTTATTGATAATGTTGATGATCGCAAACATCAACATAATTTATTAATTTATTCAGTTAGGGTCGCCTCTCATTGTGGGAGGGGAGGGTCTTGTACTCCAGAAGTGACGTCATGTCATCTGCAGCCGCGTGACGTCACGAGCTAACAGGAAGTTGGAGGTCCGCGCGTGAACTGCAATCCGAGGTGAGAAATTCTCATCGTTGTGGTTGTTGTGGTTGTTGTTGTGGTGGTTGTTGTTTACCAAGCTAGAGCCTCGCTCTCTCTCTCGTAGGGATGTCACTAGAGCAGCAGCAGCTTGTGAATCGATGTCCAAGTTGGAACTTTACAACGCGGGGCCTAGACACGCGGGGCCTTGCCTCCTGCCCTCGCCTGGTCGCGTTTGCTTTAATTCCCTCCCTTAAGTTTAATTTGTCTTCACGCGGCTCGCTACTTTGTCACTTTGGTTTATTGTAGATACTAACGCAGTTTTTTTTAGTTTTTTTTAGTTTTTTTACCAGCCCAAGCCCGCTTGAGCTGCTGTACCGCTCTAGTTTACAGAAGCTACCTGCCCACAACAACAACAAGGTATGGGGGGTTTTGTCAACGCGTGTGTCAATGTTTTGACTTAAAACTTTCGTAACTGCAGCAATTCATATTCTTGGTTCTTTCGGTGAAGTCACGGAGATAGAAAATTTATAAAAAATAACAGATAATAAAATGAATAAAAGTAAACAAAATTGTAAATAAAACCACGACGTTTCTATCACAACACAAGTGGCATTTATTTTATGTTATCTGTTGTTATTGTCTATCTACGTAACTTTACCGAAAGAACCAAGAATACGTGTGGAAATGGGTATCGGTCAAAGACGCTAATCACGTACTGATGTTGACTCTAAATGTGGAGGGGAAACCCGGGAGATTCGGAGGAAAATCCACGCGACCACGGAGAGAGAGACACGCAAACTCCAAATATACAGCAGCAGCAGCAGGCGTCAGGGTCGGGATCGAACCCACGACTTCCTGTATACCAGGCGAGGTAGTTAACATCTCACCACGGAGAGAGAGACACGCAAACTCCAAATATACAGCAGCAGCAGTAAGCGTCAGGGTCGGGATCGAACCCACGACTTCCTGTATACCAGGTGAGGTAGTTAACATCTCACCACGGAGAGAGAGAGAGAGAGACACGCAAACTCCAAATATACAGCAGCAGCAGGCGTCAGGGTCGGGATCGAACCCACGACTTCCTGTATACCAGGTGAGGTAGTTAACATCTCACCACAGAGAGAGAGACACGCAAACTCCAAATATACAGCAGCAGGCGTCAGGGTCTGGATCGAACCCACTACTTCCTGTATACCAGGTGAGGTAGTTAACATCTCACCACGGAGATACGAGGGCTTCCAGGCATATTTATGACCATTTGCCCTCTCATTGTGTGCAATAACAGCCTGTGTGATGAATTTGGGAAACTTTTTCACGACATCATGAATATATGAATAAGTATAGACGTGTAAGTCACGTGTGACTGTGTTTTTGCATTCATCTGTGCCTCGATACTGACGTGTAGGTGGTGTGCATATTCTTTTTTCTGTCTGTAGCTGACGCTTCCTCTGACGCTTCCTCTGCAGAATTGGTCTGATGGAGCAAAGACACTCAGCGCAGCTCGGTACGGCAAGTCAACAATGCGACCAGCGTGGATACAGCACGGAACGCACTGGAAATTTGACACAGCGCCAGAGAACACACACGGGAGAGAAACCCTTCAAGTGCACTGTGTGTGGGAAGGCATTTGCATGGCCATCTGTTCTTCAGATCCACCAGAGAACACACACAGGAGAGAAACCCTTCAAGTGTAGTGTGTGTGTGAAGGCATTTTCACGGTCATATTATCTTAAAAGACACCAGAGAACACACACAGGAGAGAAACCTTTCAAGTGTACTCTGTGCGGGAAGGCGTTTTCTTTTTTGCATCATCTCGTAACACACCAGAGAACACACACGGGAGAGAAACCCTTCGAGTGCAGTGTGTGTGGGAAGGCATTATCACGGCTATTTGCTCTTAAAAGACACCAGAGAACACACACGGGAGAGAAACCCTTCAAGTGCAGTGTGTGTGGGAAGGTATTTTCAGATTCATCTGCTCTTGTAACACACCAGAGAACACACACGGGAAAGAAACCCTTCAAGTGTACTCTGTGCGAGAAGGCGTTTGCACAGTCACCAAATCTTCAAGCACACCAGAGAACACACACAGGAGAGAAACCCTTAAAGTGCACTGTGTGTGACGAGGCATTTGCATGGCCATCTGCTCTTAAAAGACACCAGAGAACACACACGGGAGAGAAACCCTTCAAGTGCACTCTGGGCGGGAAGGCGTTTTCAGATTCTTCCAATCTTCAAGTACACAAGCATCAGAAGATCCACAAGGAGCGGAGTCTAAAATCAGCTTGTGAAAGTCAAAGTGCTGCAATGAGCCCATCCCTCGTGAAACAAACAGAAGAAATCCCAGCTTAGACACTTTTAAAGGTATCAAGGTGAAATGTGAAGAGGTGAAATGTGAAGAGGTGAAATGTGAAGAAGTGAAGGTGAGATTTGAAGATGAAGATTCAAGTCCAGAATGTGACCTTCACATTCATGGAGGCAGAGCGAGGCAACTCCCAGCAGCTTGTGGAGGTGTGGGTGGACTTTGAGACGATACAAAGTCAAATGGAGACCCGGTAGATGTGTAAGCCAGAGACGATGTCGCTCCAGTAGATGCACCTTTGTCACTGGCCTTTAATGACAATAACGTGAAGTTGAACACCCAATTCCTAGGTGCAACCTGCAGGGTAAGGGCGAGTGGCCAGTTACTGCAGCTACATACTATCAACACTCCTTCCCTTTATTAATGCTACTCCTATCACCTCCCTTTGATGCTGCTAATCCTGCATAATGCACGGGCATAAGTAGTACTAATCACATTCCTGCATTTCCCATAAATATGCTAAATGCCTCTTGATATGCAAATTCTTTTGTCAAGGCGCCCTTTCCCCCCTTCCAACCCAGCTTATATATATGCTCCAAGCGCGTGTGCTGTTTCATTCAGATGCTGTCGCCTCGACAGACCTGGTTTTCACCTGAGGACGGCTGCTTGCGTTGTGACCGAAACGTCGTGAGAATTGTTTTATTATGTTTAATTTTTATTATTTCCCTTCTACGTGACTTTACCGAAAGAACCAAGAAGACGAGTGGCCAGTCTTTGTGGACCTGTGGGTTGGGTCAATCTCTCACCAGCAGCGAGAGCCAATCAGCCCCCAAGCATTCACGATGTTCTCATCATAATTGCTGTTACATGGTGCTTGTCTGAAACACTCGAAGAGCATCCCCAAGTGGCAGCTGCCCCTGTGTGGCACAAGGTGGAGGCCCTGCACCGGCCTGCGTGTGGACAAGACCCTGTCAGTGGGGGGCGATGATTGATGTGTAATCTCAGCTGTGTCGTTTGTCGGTGATCTTGACTTGAAGCTTTCGTGACTGCAGGAATCCACACCCTTTAGTTCTTTCGGTGACGTCACGTGGGTCGAAAAATTATAGATCACGGCGTTTCGATCGCAACACAAGCGATCGTCATCAGGTGTGACAACCACCACCATCACCACTTTCACCATCACCACCATCACCACCATCATTACCACCACCATCACCACTTTCACCATCACTTTCACCACCACCACCATCATCACCACCACCATCACCACCACCATCATCACCACCATCACCACCATCATTACCACCACCATCACCACTTTCACCATCACTTTCACCACCACCACCATCATCACCACCACCATCACTTTCACCACCATCATCACCACCACCACCATCATCACCACCACCATCATCACCAACTGAGGTAGACGCCAACTTCAGCAGTTATTGACGTGGTCCCAGCTGATGGCGATTGCTTGCGTTGCGATCGAAACCTCGTGATCTATTATTTGTAGGTAATGTTTAGAATTTGCTACGTTTTGACCCAGACGCCAGCATGCAATGGACTACTCGTTTTGAATGACACAATAGTATGTGTTAAAATAGCTTCTTGTTAATACGATGTTACCTGATGCAGTATGTTTCGCTGCAGTAATTCAATTTTGTTAATATGCCTGTCAATAATTAAGAATGAAAACTTGTCTGATTGTGCGTGTACATGTAACATTTTGTCAATGAGGGTCAAACATGAAGTGTTCAAATCTAGAGTGATTAAGTGATGTTTGGACAAAGTGTGTGTGTCTGGAAGTAACCTGTACAGATCACTCAGGCGAGATCATTCATCAGTTACAAGGCATACCACTTTAAAGTTGCACGTAGAGATACATTCTCTACAACACGAATTATTATTTTGCATTCACGCAAGCACCCGATGCTCCGTTTTGAAGTTTTAAAATGAAACGTCTTTGAATTGTGTTGTGTTTTGAATTGTATTTCTTCATTAAAAGCTTATATCGTTTTACATCTGGAAGACTTCGTTGAAAAGGACATTCCGTGTGAATTTCCTCTCGTCGTTAAGTAGATAACTTTGCTGGGGGTTCATTTCGCCGCGGACTGTCACCTGCTTGGGATCGCGGGATCGTGAGAAGGCGACACGGAGCCGGCCGTGCGACAAGATTGCGGATCGATTTCACGATCGAGGGTCTGTCCCTGCGCCTCCGTCGTCCGTGCAGGGGGCGCGTGGAGCAGAGGTCGCAAACGGGTTTTGATTCCTTACTCGTGTAGAGGAGTAGAGGAGAGTGGTGGCGTAGCGTGCGCTGTCCGGTGCGGTGACATCACGGGACGTGGGGTCGCACGCACTGCACGTGACATCACCCCTCCTAGGGTATTTAAGGGAGACCCCGTGACGTAAGCGGGGTCACTGGAGGAACGGGGATAGTAGAAGGGGTAAGAGGGAACCTGGGATAGTGATACGTGTTAATAAACCCTGGCGGAAGCCCCTAACTCACCTCCGTCTCCGAGTACGTCCGTCGGAACTCCACAACAACTGGTGTCAGTAGTTTACACAGTCGCCACAATGTCTAAAGCGGGCGCACGGCGTAAGAACCCACCGGCACATCACTTGGAGGGTGCCGAAGGCGGAGAGGAGGCTCCAGCAGTGACCCCAGAGCCCGGGACCCCGGTGACGGTCCCCATGGAGACGAGCGGGCCGGAGCGGGAGGAGTCGGCTGCGGGGAGTGCCAGCTCACCGCCGCCGCCAGAGACTGAGAGCATCCCCGCAACTCTGCTGCAGCAGCTCCTGCAGGCGGTGGGGCAGCTGACCGTCAGGTTGGCCGAGGTGGAGGCGCGGACGCGGCCAACCGGCCCGCACTCGGGACGGGAGCAACCGTCAACCGCCATCGTTGAAACCGCCGCCGTTATCCCAGCGACCGCTCCACCGGAAATGGCCGCCATGTTGGCTGCGACGCAATCCGCGGCGGCCATGTTGGCTCGGGAGCCGTATGCGGCCGCTGCTACGGCTGCGACGCGGCGGCCGGCGGACATTGTTGCTGCGACGCCGCAAGTCGGCGCCATGGCTGCCATGGCGACCGCGACGCCGCGTCTCTCCACCGACGCGGCCGGGGTTTCTCGGCACGCCGCTCCTGCGGGACCAGCCGCCGGCGACGACGCGGCTCCACATCAAGCTGCGCCCGCCGGGGGGACCCCGGGTAAGTACGCGCGTGCCGTCCTCGCCGGGCCGCCGGGGTGGGCAGCGGCAGCTGCCGCTGCCCCGTACATCGCCGTGCCGCCGGAATGGGCCGCGGGTGCTGCCGCGGCTCCACCTGTTGCCGCGCTCACGGAGCCGGCCACCGGCGATGCCGCGGCTCTGCACCTCGCCGTGCCTGCGTCCCTTGTCATGGATGCCGCCGCGGCTCCGTATTATACTGCCGCGTCTTCGGCGTGGCCCGGGGAGGCCGCAACGCCGTGGTGCCTCGCCGCGTCGCGGGACTGACGCTGTGGCTTCGTACGCCACCGCTGACAGGTGGGTCGCGAAAGCGCAGGCGCCTTCACACCTCGCTGCGTCTACGGCGTGGCCCATGGGGGCCGCAGCACCACCGCACCTTTCCGCGTCTTCGGCGTGGCCTGCGGGAGCCGCAATGCTGCCACCGCCGCACCACGTCGCGTCCGCCGGGTGGCCCGCCAGGTGCCGCTTGGCTTCCATACCTCGCGGCGCCGCGCGGCCAATGGCAGCGCCGGTTACCCGACATTACGCCGTTTGTCGCGCAAGGGGGCGACTGGTCGGCCTTCCAGGACCGGTTCGACGCGGCATACATGTCGGTCGGCTGGTCCATGGAGGAGGCCTTGCCGGCACTTCCGACCTGCTTGGACGAAAGGGCTCTGCAGGCCTTCAAGTCCATCCATCCGGCCAATCGGGCTACACTCCCGGCGGCCTATATCCAAATGGCCAACGTTTTTGAGCCGCCGTCCACCGCGCAGCTAAAGTTTTCATTGCGGCGGCGGGAGGAGGGGGAACTACCGCTGGCCTTCCGCTGCTCGCTCCTGGCCCTGGCGCAGGCTGCATACCCTGACCTGTACGGCAGGGCACTTGATTCTATGGCCTTGGGGAAGCTGCTTGACCTGGCAAGGGAGCTAGGAATTGCTCTGTCGATCAACAATGATCGGCAGATCACATCCTTGGCGGTCGCCGAAAACATTCAGGCGCACCTCTCCCTCCGCCAACGGCCTCAGATGGCGGCGTGTGCGGGGGTCCCGGCGCCGGACGGGGGCGCCACCTTTCAGGGGGTGGACACCCTCGCGGCCCTGGCGATGCCCGATCATCGAGGAAGGGGGGCGGGTGGTCGCCGTCCGGAGCAGCGGGGGCGGCCGGGACCTTCCCGTCCGCAGGAGGTGGACACGGTGGCCTGCTTCCGCTGTTGAGCGGGGCTGCCGGGCCTTTGGAAAAGGGACTCCACCTTCTCCCAGACCCTCCTTGGCATCGGGTCCGGGGCCCCAGGCGAGTCGCGACGCATCATCTGCGCGGCCGCTCCCTTCACCTCATGCATCTAGCGGGGCTAGGGCCCATCGTCATGGGGTTGTTCTCGAAGGGTCGGGTGCACCATCGTCATCACCCCCTCAATGGCCCAGACAGACCCGCCACTGGGATGCGCTTGCGCATAGGATGGTGGCGGCAGCTGCCGGCTCCTCAGCGGTGGCAGGATATGTGCAAGGGGTGCACGTTCGCCTCCTGGTGGATACGGGGGCGTCGGCCACCATTATTTCTGAAGCCATTTTTGGGCTGCTACCCCGCAGCGTGGGTCCGTTAAGGCCGGTTCGCGGGGATTGTGTCGCCGCGAACAGCGGCAGTTTGGGCATCTTGGGCCACGTTGTAGCGTCGGTTCGGGTTGACGAGATTGAGTTGGCCGGGCCTATTTTGGTCTCCAGGACCTTGGCAGTGCCATGCCTCTTGGGGACCGACTTTTTGTCTAGGATGCCCATCCGGATTCTCATTGATCAGGGCTGTGTGGAAATGCCATCAGGGAGGCGGCTGCAATTCCTACAATTGCCTACCGTCCTGTCTCCCTTGGTTGCCGGTGTACGGGCCTTGAATAAAGCGCCGGTGACCGTACCACCGGCGTCACAAATCCTGATACCCCTTAGGTTGCGCAAACCGCTCGAAATGGGCTCCACGGAGACGGGTATCCTCCTGTCCCCGTCAAGCTACTTTTCAAGGACGAAGGCGTTGGTGGGTGCCTTGACAGCCGTGTCGGGGGGCCAGGACCTTTTTTTGCAGGTCCTAAATTCGGGACCCTTGCCGGTCGTAGTCCCGGCCGGCGCCGTCCTGGCACACGCGACCCTGGCTCCTCCACCCGAGAGCGCTGCCCCGGATGGAGGGGTCGTGGCGGGCGTGATGCGCACGGGGGACCCCGACGCATCATGGATCGCCACGTTGTGCGACGAGAATGCCTCGTTGTCCTCCGGGGAACGTCGGCAACTCCGCGACCTCATTGAGCGGTTCACCGATGTGTTCAGCCAAAGTAAGTTTGATCTGGGTCGCACTACTCTTTTGGACCACCACATAGACACGGGCGACGCGGCCCCTATTCGACTTAATTCCCACCGCTTTAGCCCAGCGGAAAAAGATCATGTCCGCTCGGCTGTCGAGGAAATGTTGGCGGCGGACATCATCTCCCCATCTACTAGTCCTTGGGGTGCCCCCATTGTGCTAGTCAAGAAACGGGACGGGAGTCTCCGGTTCTGCGTCGATTTTCGTAGATTGAACAAGATCTCGGTGGCTGATGCATATCCATTGCCTCGCATGGATGATTCCCTGGACGCCCTCTCGGGCGCGCGGTTCTTTTCGACTTTAGATTTGCTCTCCGGCTTCTGGCAATTGCCACTGGATGAGGCCTCTAGACCCAAAACAGTGTTCCGCACACCGCAGGGGTTGTTAGAGTTCAATCGGCTTCCTATGGGTCTCCATTCGGCCCCGGCCACCTTCCAGCGTCTCATGGAGATGGTCTTGGTGGGGCTGCAGTGGGAGTCTTGTCTAATCTACTTGGATGACGTTATTGTTTTTGGCCGTACGTTTGGCGAGCACTTGCAATGCCTTGAGGCGGTGTTCGTCAAAGTGCGTGCTGCTGGCTTGAAATTCAAACCCCAGAAATGCCACTTGCTACAACCATCGGTGAGGTATTTGGGACACATTGTTAGCACGTCAGGTGTCGCCACGGACCCGGATAAAACGGCTTGAGTCCGGACGTGGCCGACTCCCACATCTGTCGCGGAGGTGCGTAGCTTCGTTGGCTTCGCATCGTACTATCGCCGGTTTGTCCGCGATATTGCGACAATTGCGAAGCCACTGCATGCCCTTTCCGCCAAAGGCCAAAGGTTTCACTGGGGCGCGGAGGAGGAGGCGGCTTTTGCGGCGCTTCGCACGGCCTTGGCGGATGCGCCGCCCTTGGGGTACCCGGATTTTTCGAAACCCTACCTGCTCGATACCGATGCTAGCGACACGGGAATTGGGGCTGTCCTGGCCCAGGTGGTCGACGGGGTTGAGAGGGTGGTAGCCTATGGCAGTCGCGTTCTGTCCTCGACGGAACAGCGATATTGTGTGACCCGGAGGGAGCTTTTGGCCAAAGTTTATTTTGTTCAGTTGTATAGACCATATTTGTACGGTAGGCTGTTTACGGTCTGAACCGACCACGCGGCCCTGCAATATTCGCTGATGATTAGTCAGCCCTCGGGTCAGCTGTTTCGCTGGCTCGAAGTGTTCCAGGATTACCCCTTTGATGTAATCCACAGGAAGAGGACACAGCATGGAAATGCGGACGATTTATCCCGATTGCCGGCAGGCGGCGGGTGTGCTTGCGCCCTGGGCTCTAGCCATTGCAAGGCCCCAGGGGACGCCACGGCCCAGTTGGTCGCGTCGGCCGAGGCGGCCACCCCTCCAGGTGCGGCGGCGCCCGCGGATTTCGGCCTTGGACTTTCCCGGGAGGTATGGTCCAGCTTGCAGATGGAGGATTCCTCTCTGCTGAAGCTACGGCGCCGTGTTGGGCATAAGGCCCGGAGCTCAGCTTCGTCGGCTGCCCCGGCGATCGCCGTGCATGACGGACTCCTCATGCATTGGGATGCCCAATTGGAACACTATTGTGTGGTTGTGCCCACTAGCCTGCGTGGTAAATTAACCCGAGCCATTCACGAGAAGCTTATGCACCTTGGCTACCACAAGACCTTATTGACCCTTAAGCGGGACTATTACTGGCCGGGTGTTGAGGGTGACGTGGCACTGATTTTGAAGGGTTGCCACGACTGCGCGCGGAGGAAGGCCTCAGTTGTCCGGGACCGGGCCTCGCTGCAGTCCATCCGGGTTTCTCGCGTTAATGAGCTCGTGGCGCTCGACATTTTGGGGCCATTCCCTGCATCCCAACGGGGCCACAAATACCTCTTGGTGGGCGTTGAGTACCTCACACGTTGGCCCATGGCATGGCCTTTGGTCGATCAGTCGGCCTCTTCTATCACCGAGGCCTTCGTCCAGGGGTACGTGTTTGACAAGGGCGCACCGGAACAATTGTTGACTGACCAGGGGCGGAATTTCTCGTCTAGGTTGCTCAAGGAGGTGTGTGACCTCCTTGGCACCAAGAAAATCCGCACCTTGCCCTACCACCCCCAGTCAGACGGGATGGTAGAGCGCTTGAACCGCACCCTTACATCCATGCTGTGCCACCAGGTGAACACGTCCCAGTCAGACTGGGACCTGTTCGTCCCGGGGGTCTTGGCGGCGTATCGGTTGGCCCCTCAAGCCTCGCCTTTTTATGCCTCGCCTTTTTATTTGATGTACGGTAGGGAACCGGAGCCCCCGGTGCACGTCCAGATGGACGTTGGCTCCTCCAAGAAGGGGTCGGCGGTGCCGACCCCTTTGAAGGTCGCGCTTGACCGGCTGCGCGAGGCGCGACAGGCCGCTGCCGAGAATTCCGCAAGCCAGCAGGCGGCTATTGAGCGGCTGCCCAAACACCAGGCAGCTGGCCTCCCGTGGGTAGCGGGTCAAAAAGCGTGGCTGCATTGTCCCCAGGTCCCCGTTGGCACATCGGCCAAATTGCATCGCCCTTGGCAGGGCCCCGTGGAGGTTGTGGAGGTCCGCCGGCCGCAATGCGTCCGGATTCGGTTTGGTCGCCGGCAGTGGATAGTGCACCCGTCCCAGCTCAAACGTTATGTTCCATCTACCCTGGGGGATCCACCCCCAATTCCAGAGCGGCCGGCTGATGATGTAT